>NC_057937.1:13370699-13673199 GCF_018555375.3 Anguilla rostrata
CCATGTGATATCCTTTAACAAGTTCTCACCTGCATATTTAGCTTCATGCAGGGTCATCACTCCTCATCCGAACACTTTGGCGAGTTCTGTAATGGCCAGCTATTAAGGGTATTTCAAATGTTATACATAATATTAAATGTATGGTAGATCCCTGTATCGTTTTCCATACATTCAGCTATAGTATGTGCATAGCTTTATTAGAGTTAGCATCATTTTATTTATGGCAACTAATACTTGGTCTGCCTTGAAGTTTCAGGCAGCAGTAAATATACAGTATATGGCAAAAGTGAGGCTCTGTAGTTCCACCATTTTCTCTGCACAGGTGTTGAATGTGGGGGAAGACATCTAGTTTCAATAAGGAATAATGTATGCATTGATCTGAACACCAGTGTTGCTCAAATACTACTGCAATGTATCATGATTTTTTGGCAAATTTTAGTAACATGTCAATGGTAAGCACTGTCAACATACTGTGCTCCTGCTCATCCTTTAAACATTTCAAGAAAAGTTGTATGGCTTTCAAAACATTCAAAATCAAAACATGAAACTTTATTGGTCTTCCTGATTACAACCTCGGGGCAATTTGAATGGTGGCAGTGTCCTCAGGGAGCCAATTTATTTCTCTGTTGACACCAACTGCTGGGAGGCCAACACATCAGCAGGCACCGTGGATAGCATAGAGTTGGGCCAAATAGAATTGGGTCGCATAGGATTAAACCAACTTCCTCAGCTCTTGATACCATCTGTATGTTTCTCACATCTGGTGAGGATGATTTTGGGAGAGATGGCAGGGACCAATCAGCTCCACAGAATCAGATGAGGCGGTGTAGAAATTGAACCTCAGATTTGTTCATGTTGCTGACACGGGGGTAACTGCTTTTTTCCATCAAAAACGTGAAAGTTAAGCTATATCATGTAGGGAATATTATTGATATACCAGTGGCTAATATACAGTCACTAAACACATTATGTGGAGTTAATACTGTACTGATTCATGATAACTGTAAATAAAATCACACTCATATTACATATGATAAATTTAATTTAAAAAAATCTTGTAAATGACCAGACTTTTCCAGAAACAACTTGCATTACAGTGGCAACAATATACTGGAATGACCAAGTTTTTTCATATACCGCATCAACCCATATTTGTCATGTAAGGTCTTCTGTGAGAGAAAGTGTCTGTCGCCTCACACCAGTGACAGCTCACCGAGCAGAAGAGAACATGGGGGCCACTGAGAGACAGCCGATGAAAGACAAATCAACTCTCCTGACCCACGAGACGCTCCTCGACATTTGAGCCTCCTCAACTCAGCGAAGCGTGACGCTCGGCCAGCGTGATTCGCCACTTCAGCGCTCGCGAACCCCACGCGCGGCCCGACGCGCACCATTAGCCGAGAGGTCCTATTCCCACCGCGGACGCCGAATCTCCCGAGCGAAAGCGCCGTTAGAGAAAAGTGTGGGAGGTTGTCAAGGTGACGAAATGTAACAACATACAAGCTTAAACTGAAGATCAAAGACCGCTGGCACTCTGCGCCCTAGGTCACCCACAGGTGGCGATGATGTCATTAATTGAACTTGTGTCTTTCCTGTTCGCAGAAAATTCTATCAGTTGCCACTGATCCTCTCTATATCTCAAAGGAAAAACTAGGATAAACTAGAGCTCCTCAAATGGAACTTGGTGATAGTTTACACAGTGAAAGCGAACAGCTTCTGAATCAGTATCTGAATACTTCTAAGTAGTACTGTCCTCTTGACACTAAATGCCTGGAGTTTGTTGCTGACTTGTGGCCTTGTTGCAAGACCTTGCTTGCAAATGAGCCTTTTATCTGTGTCTAGAGGGATGGCATAATTAAGTTTCTGTGGCATGCATGAATATCAAAGTACAGTGAAACGGGCCTTCTAAATAGGCACAAGTGCAGGTATGGCACGTCGGGCAATTAATAACATACACTTAGGTCTGACAGCTGACTGGCTTCAGGCAGACATAACTGACGCAAGATTCGCACGAGTTAGTCGTAATTTATTTGCCTTATGTGGTTACTCAATCATACCTCTGTTTTGGACCGAAGAGACAGCTCGTGGCAGAAAAACGTGTGAGCTGTGGCTCTCTGTGAGGGACCAAGGTAGTTACGGTGACATCATTTCGCTGAGTGACCTGAAAGAGGTTTTAATGGCTGTAGTGCATTAACTGCTTGGAAACTGTGCAGCGGCCTTGCAGGTGTTACTGATTGATTAAGGGAATGTAGTATTCAAATCCTTATAAGACAATCAACAAAGCACTGCTGCAGTATAACATTGCAATCCTCATCTTGGATATTCATCCCACAAAATTTTGATGGACTGAACTATTTGTGGTAAGTCCAATATTGCTATTCAAAGTATGGTTACTATGGCTGTTCTACCACTGATGACAGCACATGATATTAGTCTACTAACCTGTAAATACTAATCTGTTACCAGTTTTTGTGTGTGAATGGTCAAATGTTATAATTTCGCATTTCATGGTCCTTCATAAAGCTATGGTCATACCCATCGAAGATGTGATCATGTACCTCACTCCAGCTACATTTGGTATTCCAGTCCTCTGCCTCCATCTGCTTTGGCAACAAACCCCAATCTGAGATCTTAGAAATCTGGGCAAAGGATCTCAGCCTGGGGTTTTCTGGTCTGTGGATGCCGAGATCACAATGCAGTCCAGCTCTTTGGCAGTCTGTTTGTTTACAGGCCCTGAGATGATTAGCCCAGAAGTAACGATCGCTCACTGATGACAGGGGCTGCAATCCAATATCCCACAGTACATGCTCCTCCTGTCAGCCTCCCACTGTGCAACAACTGCAGGGAGTCCTATTTTTTAACAGGCCGCCTGACTTTCCTGGAGCCCCATAGACTGGGCCTGGGGGAAGGCCATGAATATGTGGACAACACCGTGACTGGGGGGTGGATGGGCTACTCGTGAGAGTGAAAGAATGGTTGACATGTGTGGGCCTGTATTTTCACTCTGGCTCACTCTCTCGTTCTGTAAGTATGGAAGACCCACACCACACATTCCTGTATCGGTCATGTTCTCCACCTCTCTGAGGCAAAGTGGATTGTATCTTCCTAACAATTAGCCATGAAATGTGTTTCTTTTTCATTCAAAAAGAATATTAGTGTGTCATTTTTACAAACCCCAATGGCAGAAGTAAAGCAAGTGTCATTGATATAAGTTTGTTCATGAGTTACAAGCAAATATGATAGCCAAGTAAAGTCAAGTTTATTTATAGAGCCCATTTAAAATGACTAATGTCAACCAATGTGCTGTAGAGTTAATGCATGTTTAATTATTGGTGGAAATTCTGAGAATACAATACATGTTGTACGTACATACACACACTGCATACATAAAAAGTGAATTTCCTTCACTGTACCCAAAAGCTTTGTGATAATAACTTGGGATTGTAAAAACCTTTTGCAGTTAGAGTGCAGTTACATTTAGAAACATTCATTTCCAGGCGGGCACATGAGATGTGCTTAACAGTTTGCTAAGGGCATGGATTACCATACATCCAGCGGCATGTAGCAGCTTAGAAAGTCGCTTGCCTGATCTTCCTCAAACCCAAAGAAAACACAGGAGGCGCGATGCACCCACCGGCCTGCATAAAACAGATTTAGGGTGAAAATACCAGGACTTTCCCCTCAGCGCCCATCGGGCCTATCGGAGGATCAAGTGCAAAGGCAACAGAATGCCGAGAGAGGGCGAGAGATCAGGCCCGTGTCCAGCCCCCGGGAGCAGTATGGAGGGACTCGGATTTTCAAAAAAGGCAAAGGGTCTGCCTCGCACATCAATCATATTTATGGCATGCTCATGTGTCAGGATCCGTTACGTTATGTCCGTCTTCCTCCATTTTTCAGGTACTTTCACGAACCTCAAAAGGCTTTGGGCTCTACAACCTAGTAGCATTCACGTGATGCTCATTTGAAAGGCTTAGCATTCTTCAGAAACATTTTCAATACATTTGTTTACTGGTTTATTATAGTCCCGCTCAGTGTTTCCACATAGGAAATGGTTTGACTAGCACTTATTTCTACTCAGTTACGTCCATGACAGGTACTGTACCTGTGAATATTTACAATGTAAGGGGTTTGCTGCATTTTTAAAGAACATAGTAACCATTATTTTTCTAGTCCATTAATTAAGTCTGCTTTCTTTAATAAAGACATTTGACTTGCTGATATGGCAGAGCATTCCTTTACCCTCTATTTAATATTAGTAGTGTAACAATCTTTTAAAGTTAATACCTTTCAAAACAAAACTTTGCTTTCATTGAAAAATGTATTAACAATATGCACATTATTGCTGCCTCAATATGTAGAATATCATATTTGTCCTTACTACTCTCTCCTACTGTAAGTTTAATTTTATTTAAATAATTTGGGGGAGGGGGGGGTATATGAAAATTAAGGCATTAAACATGGTGGTTGATCCTGGAAAGCAGTAGTTTCTAATATATATTTTTGTTTTCCTTTGCAGTGGTTCATAGGTTACACCCCCATGCACTTGAAAGGCAGATAAAGACTGTTACTTGTGACCTCTAAACGGTCTTCTTTCCTCGTCAACCCCTGTCTGCGAGACAGCTATGTTGACACCTGGCAATGCAGTGTTGATGAGTTAATCTAGCAGCTGAGTGAGTCCTTTAAGTAACCCCTCATGTCACCCCTCCCCTACTTCTCAGCACAGCGTCTCACTGAGGTTTCTTTAGAAGAGACTCGTGAAGAAGCCCAGCGATTCTCCTGACCCCTCCGCATTCCCCTGCCAATAAATTATTCTTTTAGCAGCTTGTCTCTCAATGATTCCCAGACGGTTGCGTCCAAACCTGAGCATGCTGTGACATTTTGTTGGGTGTAGAGCATGTCTGAAGCAACGGAGAGCTATAAATATAAATATCTATAAATTAATGAGGCTTAGATTTTGCCATGGTGACTGGTACTGCAAAGGATTCCGTCCTTTTGAAATAAAAGAAACAACTGGCTAATGGCTTTATTTAATGTTCAGGGCTTCTCATAGAAATCTTTGCATTTTATAAATGGCCTGGGCTTCTCTCTCCTAAGTATTTATGCCTCGGGATATTGTGTGCAGGGTAAAGCTAGCTTTCGAAATTGCTTTTGCATTTCTGGACTGGGTCCAGGGACAGCTGAGATCGGGGCAGTAAAAATAGGAGCACCCTCAGCCTCAACGCCACCCAGACTACGCTAACGATACGACACCTGCTGTTGCTTTGCAGCCCTGTCTGGAGGTAACCTGTTTATCTGTTTGTGCTTTCACTGAAATGCCTATGTTTTCTTAAACAGTGAAGGGCACGCTCACTGCAGGATGAATTCAATCTGCATTAAAGCCATAAGATTTGTTTACACTATTTGCAAGTGTGTAGGATTTCCAAAGATAGATTCCACATACTAACATCCTATAAAATTATACTGGCATTAGGAGTGTACCTAAATATAACAATTTAATGATTTAAAAAAAAAAAACCTAAAATCTAATCAGTCATTAAGAACATTATTTTTCTTCTATGTGTGTTGAAATACTTCAGCCTTGATCTTGAGATACATTTAAAAAAAAAATGTTTATTATGCACCGTGTAACTCCAAAGACAGTTGTCTGCATACTGGGCAAGCCATGTAAGCCTATTGGCTAGAGCTGGACCATGTACTGGCTCGGTACTGTCAGACACAGACCATAAATCACTTCCAAAGTAAGTGCAGAGGGTGCCAGCTTTGGTGGCAGAAGCCAAACAATAAGAACAGGAACAGCAGCCTTAGAAGCAATGCCAAAAAAGACAGAAAGTGTGCACTTTGTTAAAAATCAGCACTGTGCTCTGACCACTGTTAATTTTGAGGAATGGCTATTAATGCATGGCCTATTATCGCCGTCCTCCTCAATTGTACCACAATGTTCTCTATCTCTAGCCTCTTTATTCTTCCTCCACTCTTTCTCTTCAGTTTTGTCTTACACAACATGCTGATGGATTGCATCTTGTTTAAAGTCCTCTCATACTGGAATCCAATGGTTACTTCAATCTTATGAGATGAAGTGTAACATAAACCCAACTTCTACGTCTCGTGTGCTTTTTTTTACATCACACTGAGAACTTCACACAAACTTTAGAGATATTAGATTTCTGTTAGATTGAATGCAGGGAAATGGTTCACAGTGGGTCCTCAGGGCCAGAGACTTTATCAACCCGCTAGACTATCCTTGAAGCATAATGTGATGTGATCTCACATAAATCGAAAAAAGTGTGACTATGATCATTAGTAATGTGCTTTTATAGGGGGCAACATACCTTAGCAATGAACGGTAAAAGTAGTCTTTGCTGTTAAATTCCCCACCTGAATGGAGAAAGAAGTTTGGGAGATCGGGGAGCAGTGGAGTGTTCTGGAAGAATCTTTGGCAAGTCGCTGTACATTGGTCAAACACTACATGAAAGATTGTAAATCATATTCCAGACTGAACAAGAGTGCACACTCACAATCAGGCTTTGCATACTCAGTCGCTTGGATGGTGTCACTGTTCATTAGTGAAATGCCTTGAGGCCAATGTTTGGTTCATGTTTTGACAGTTTTGGTAAATGTCATATGAGTTACACTTGGCCCAGGTGAGGGGATATTTTGGCCATGTTTATGGCTTGGGATTATGCCATTTGGCTTCAGCCTCACTCAGAGGTTGGCTGCAGTCCATACCTTCACCTCTACTGACCAGAGATGCTCATATGGAAGGAGGTAGCAAACGTGTGGAGCAGGTGTTTCTGCGGCATTAGCTTTTATCCTAAACACTGTGCACAATGTGTGGAACAAGGACATGAAAACAGCGTCAAAAGGAACATACTAGTTATCAATGTCTTTCTTCATCACGACATTGCATAACAGTCAAGAATGGCAACAGCCAAAGTGATATTTCACGTGAATACATTTCATAATTATTGTACTTAAATGACACTCGTCTTTCAGTTACCCTGATTGATATGTGCTTTGTTTTTGCCTCTGTTTTGCATCTTCAGCAGTTTTGTTGCTAGCAATCAATGAGTTCAATAAAGGGTTTTCTGTTCGACAGCCTATGCTGAGCCATAGGCATATTCCAGGCTCTGTTTCTGTTGTCCCAAGTGTTTGAAGCACAGGATGCAACAGCGACACATGCAGCCTGATCAAGTTTACCCATAGTAAATTGTATGTGACTGCATAACATGCACATTATCACAGTTTAAGCACATTATCACAGTATGAGCACATTATCACAGTTTAAACATATAGTAACATCTGTGATGACTTTGTTGCAAGTATTAACACATGACAAACCAACTCTGGTTTGAGGTGTTAATTATGTGTGAACACTAAACCAATATTATAGCCCACTAAATCTAATTCAAGTGCTATTTACCAGTTTTACAGTCAAAGAGGGAAAATCATTTGTGTCACTGAACTTGTAGTACTAGGACAATGTTGCAACCAATATTTTGAAACAAGTAACTTAAAATGCACTGGAAACACTAATTTAATTTGTACTATATGTATTAACTATACGTGTCAAGTTAATGATACGTAAAATGCATAACTATGGACATGATGTAACTTATTTGCAGATTATTCAAGCAGTATGACTATTGTAAATATTCAGTCTGTTCAACTTTAAATACAAAATGTGTCCGGTTCTGCAACTGAACTTGTTAAATAGATCACATTAGTAATTTAACTGTAAAACTGAAGCATACACAAAAACTTTTTTTTTAATTTTTATTTTCACTGTGTTCACTTGCAACCAAATGCTCATGGCCGGCATTACGTTTTCAAAAATGGGAAAGAAATGCATAATGTTTGCTTTAGTCGGCCCTTGTGTGTTACGCATTGTGATGCATTTTAATCAGCTGGTACTTCTGTGAGTTCTTCCCCTTCACAATAGCAATTATGCATTAAAAAATTATATTAAAATATTTTTTTTTACGTGATGAGTCTTTCTTTTGATTTCTCTGCATTCAATAACACGTTCACCTTGCTGTATTGTAGCCACATTTCTGTAACATAATAATGTAATACTTTTGGATACAAGCATAATGCTAAATTAATAAATGTAAATGTATGTTGTCAGCCTTCATAATGCAATGCTTTCATTCCTTGCGTTTGTTTCACTCTCCTGGACTTTTCTCTCACTAAACTTTTAGTCAGCTCTCCTCTGTTTGACACAGCACTGCTCTGCTTTAGGCAGTTCTTCTCCTCTGCTCTGTTTGACACCGGTGCACTGCACTGCTTTGGCCAGCTCTCTGCTTTCCAAGGCCAGAGGTATCAGCTTTACCGCTGACCAACCTGCGCAACGCCTCCAGCTTGGATCGCTGCCACCTCCGATCCAATAAACCGAATTATACGGCGGAATGCGGGGTCGGGTTCCTCCTGGCTTTGGAGGGGATTTTTGCCGATGAGAGGATTCTACTCTCTGCCTTCAGAATCATGTCTCCGCTCCCTGGATGGCTCCGTACAGTCCACAGCCTTCTTCAGCGCATATCCGCTTCTATGACTCTCTTATTGTTCTTGGCAGAACAGCTGTGTGAGGACTTAGATATCATCAGTCAGCTGGTTGGAACCATTTCTCAGCGTTGGGGAAAATCACATCTATTGTACAGAATTAGCGGTGTAATGCAGCTGGACAGCCGCGCGCGCGAAACAGAACAGTTATACTTCTGAGAGACTCCTTATTCTGTCTGGTTAAGGTCACACATTGTTTTTAAAGGTTGGCTCGTTCATAGCTCTCATTTACATTGCAGACTGCACTGACAACCCCCCCTCCTCATTTTGCGGTTTGTCATTAGAAAGACACTGTCAGCACCTCTAATCGCAACCCCAAAAATAGATTAAAATGCATGCATACAAATAGCAATGGCTTACTGTCTGAATGATGATTTGGGATTGCGTGGTCTAAAAAACATTAGCTGTAAGCTGTTACTCAACTCTTCCAGGCCCTCACAAGCAGTGATCCTGTTGTGCTGCCATGTCGCTTTTCATTTTTAAATTATTTCATTGTAGGTATATTTGTAAAAATGTGTATCAGTTTCAATTATGTCTATGTATCCATGATTACCAGCCAGGGTTAAAAATATTTCTAATTCCATAAGTAAGTCTTCACTTTGCATGTTCATTGGATGTGGTGTTTGGACTAATTTTAAGATACAGGGAATTAAATTAATTAACACTGATTCAGTTCAAGTTGGTGTTGAAGTATCCATTGACATATTGATTGTGATTTGGCCAAAAAGATGATTCTACACATGACTGACTTGCTTGATGGACTGATAAACTGTTTCTTGGGGAGTATGATACATGCACATTGTGGAAGCATAAATTAATATCAGAATCATTGCCTTGCATGAGGAGCTAGAATCTATATATACATGAAAACCGAATGTAATATTTATATTTTGCAACACTTCACAATACATATACAAGTATACAAATTATTTACACTTTCATATTGCAACATACAGTATTTAAAAAAAATACTCTGATGTGATGTACATTTGTCATATTATTTCCAATAAAGCGCACATATATTACAATATATTTCACGTACATAAGGGCCTGTATCTGCTCCTTTTGAATTACGTTTTCCTACCAAAGACCTGTTTCTGTGATTTATCATTTTAAAAAATATATATTTTTATGCCAAACCTCCTATATGCTTTGAAGATCAATGTGCACATTAATACATATATAAACCAGGGAATCTGTAAATCTTTGCTTCTGAATTGGATGCACTTCAAGTTCTGCCTGATCTGGGCAGATGCCCCTGAACAGGAAGAACAGAGATCTGAGGTAGAGTGTGTGCTGAAGACATTTCAGGAAAGGTTTGTGGAGAGATGGTAAGGACTCAACCAAAAACCCAGGTGGAACACAGCTGTTGGACCAACGTATTCCACCTGCATTGCTTCAATATATAGCCACCTGTAAAATTTATAATTTTCTAAATATAAGTTATATGAGTTGTGAGTTGCCTGGTGTAGAGGCAACTCTGAGCTACAGAGCTTTCCTAACATCCTGAGGGAACTTTCATATTAACAGTGACAAAGGTGCGTGATTCAGTTGCTCTGCACACTTAATGAATTATTAATAAAATCGGTTGGCAGCTCTCCCAGAGGCTGAACAACGTGCAGAATTTGGCAACCATGTGACCAAGGAGTATTGTGGGATAATTGATTTGTGAGCAGATAGGTCTGTGAGCCAAATCACCATATACGTAAAACGTCTCCTGTGAGGTGTGGGAACAGACAGAAGCAGATGTCCACAACATAAGCTAATTTTTTGCAAATTATTTTTCCTGAATTGTACATTGGGGGTGGCATAAGGAAATGTACAGTGTTGTATAGTATGTATTTACAGTTGTACAGTATGTATTTATTGCTCATAGTGTTTGAAAATATATATACTGTATATGGGGTGCTAAATGTAAAGTAAAACTTTTCACATTTTTCCTGTGTTTTTTTTTCTTCTCAGATTTAGCTTAATTATGGCATTCCCCCAAAGCTTTATGCTAAATATGAGTTGCATGCAGGTGGGCTAGTACGAAACTTGAGTGGTGGTTGACAGAATGCGACCGTTGTTGCAACTGTAAAGATATATAAAAGGGTATAATTATGTCGTAGAATAACATGTGAAACTCTTCTTAGCTTATGTTAACCAGAGACCTTATTTTCAGCAGAAGTCAGAAATCTCTGTGGAAAAAAGTTATAATGATAAAAGATGCTGGTTTTAACAAGATAAAGATAACATTGTAACAAGAAACCATTTCGTTATAATGAGAAAAGATAACATTATAATGAAAAAAATATACCATTTTGACAATACATTTTTCTCTTTACAATGATAAAAGGCTAATTCGCAAATCAAAAACCAAACAATCATTGCTCATGCACACACACATATTTCTATATTTTATTAAAAACACATCTGTGTATGTCTTCATTTCTTCAAGTAATCACGCGAACATGTGTATCATATGAATCCCTTCCAGCAAGGAGCACAGTAAAGAAGCACGCAAACTTGTAATACTTTCACCAGTGTTAACTGTGCAGCGTTCTGTCCGACCATGTCACGGCAAGCGTGCTTTGAAGTGCCTGAGAGGGAATCCTCCTGGTAGCCTTCGAGGAGGAAGAGCCAATAAGCTGGAGTCTGCCTCATGGATCCAGGCCATAGGCTATCTGTCACCATTACAGGCCCTGTCTCTGCACAAATCCCACCCCTACACCATTCCAGCCCGGCAATCAGAAACTCCACATCTATCTTGTGGCATGCTCTCTGGAGCAGAATGTATTGCGAATGCCTTAATTTTCCCCTTTGCTCTTTTTAAGACTACATGGCATCCTGCCATGTAATTTTTTCGCTTCCACACATTGTTCAGAATTGACCTTTGTTCAAATAAAGAAGCATGATGATGATAAAATAATGCCCTGCAAAAGTCTGTAATTGAGTACTTTAAACATCTTTGCATCGCCACCAGCATGAGATATTGTAATTTTAAAATTCATGTAATTTGATATACTTGTTCTTCCTCACGTGACTTCAAATATATAGTTATATGTCTGCCTTTTTTATGTGCATCCTCATAAAAATTCATGGGCAATAAATATTTGTTTCTTGGTATTTCTGTGGGAATAACAATAGCACAGCCGTCCTCAAATAAGTTTTGAGTATCATAACAGTTAGGTGAGTTACCAGGGATACAATGGGTGGAGTTTGGAGACTTGACCTCTCCACCTATGGGCTGCCTTCTCTTGGTCTATGATTCCCATTCTTCTTCATGCCTGTTTACTTCACCGGTTTCTGATGTCATAATGGCAGGACCGAGGCTTTGATATCCCTTCTCTGGAATTTCACGCTTTCTGCTGTAATACTGTAATACTGTCAGCTGGCAGGTACAGTAGAAATATGAGTTTTATTGCTGGCGGCTCGGGGATTATACGCCGTTGGGTTTGCATGGAAAACATACCCAAGCATAGCATACAACGGGCTTTGAAATACGCAGAGTCCCAGCGGTTTGCCAGACTGCGTAATTCGATGACATGGCTGTGGTTTACTTTGTTAATGACTCCAAGTACAAGGCATCACGGGTTATCGATGTATTTAAAGACAGGTCGCAGATGTTGGGTATTACATTCAGTGGCATCTTTTTCAGATTCCAAATAGATAGGAAGAGTATCGCTATCAGCAAATGAATGAATAAATAAATGCAGGGACAAGATCTTATATTGGCATGCACACAATGTATTTACAAAACCTTTTTTATCTTTATAATTATTTTTAAAGCATAATGGCATGCATTGCCGAAAGACACAATTGTCAAATGTAATCCAAATCCCCCCCTCCCCCACCCAGAAGAAAACAAAAGAAAATTGGATCAAATTTCTCATTTGATCCCTAAAAACATTCTTATCAGGTATAAATAGCACAATTACTGCCATTTTGCATCCATGAACATATTGTATATAATATGTATGCATGTCCAGAATGGACAATGTTAGACTACTGCATCGCAGCCAAATCTAGTATGAGGTATGTTATGCTTTAACTGTTGTAATTGCGCATATCAACCAAATCATAACAACACCATAAATTAATTCTAAATGTGGCAGCGCACACTGGAAATACTACAGCTGGGAGAGGATTTCATGGAGCAGAATTTGCAACACGGGTATGCGAAATGCAAGGAGACAGCTGGGACGGACATGCATTGTAAACACATGGCAGACTCAATCAGGAGTAAAGAAGACATTCACTGAGATCTGCGGAGAGCTGCCATGACTTTCATCAGATTAGGAAATGGCTTACTCCTCGCCATGCTCCCACGTCATGGATTGAACCCAGGCAAGTCAAACCTTCTGTGAGGCTCTCACAAGTATCCACCGACAGTTATAATGACAGTCCTTCAATTTCGAAGCTGTATTGCAGAATCTTTTTAATGGCAAAAAAAAGATTGCAAATCCACGTGTTTATGGGTTTAATTATCTACTATTATCATTGATGATTGGGCAGAAATCCCTATAACTACACAATTGGTCTGTTTCCACTCTATTGAACGGACCTTTGGAAAGATGATTGTTGGGGAATAACAAAATAACAGTTTGAAATCTTTAGGCCATTCAGCTTTTGAAAGTATAGTACATTTTACACAAATGAGTTACAAAGAATATTCAGTAAAACTATGCCACTTGTAATGAGCATATCACACATATAGGACATGTTTGTTCTGGCACAATAAATGTACCACTGTACCAATTTTTTTTGGTCAAGCGAACGCATGAACTCTAGTTACAAATTTGATGTGAAGTATGCATATAAGGAAAATTTTCAATAAACACCACTGGGATTCTCTTTCTGAAGATGAATTTGGGTGCTTTTCAGGAAGGAACATAAAGCAAAGAATTAGTTACACATGTCCGGCTGTGATCTGACGGCTCACGTCTTGATTACGACAAATGAGCTGTGGGCTGACAGGGCAACGAAAGAAACAAACGCGGAATCGTTCCCCGCTCTGATCTCAGGACACGCGGCGTTCCAGCTTTCGGGGGAAGGATGGCGGTCCGCTTGAAAATATGGCATTCCTGCATGATTCCCCGCGAAACCCTCCTCCCGGACCGGAGCGAAGCTCGAGAGAAGAGCGCGCATTTGTCATGCTTCTGAAGATCAACGCCATCAACCGATGGATGACTCTGGTGAAAGAAAGATGCGTGTGGAGATGGGGAGCACCAGTTGTCGCTCGTTTTGTTCGCTGTGCGTAAACCCTGTGGTTGGCTCAATGGTGCAGAATGTTTCAGCGGGAGTCCGTCAGTGGCTTTTACTTGTTTAGCTGGGCTGCTAATTCTGTGCAATTTTACGATGGACCACTTTGATTAGATTTTTTACTTTCTAATGATTTTTGACGTAAAATTTCATCACCACTTCAACAATTGTTTATTGAGAAAAAGGCATGAAGTTAAAAACGTTTGCTCATTTTGTCCTGTAAACAGCCTATAAAGTATAAATAATATACTGTAATATATGGGGCTTCTTCAAGTAATATATTTTTATACAATAGGGACAGACAGGGACAGAGATATGTTGGATTATGTTCCTTTATTTATTTAGTCATGCATTTTATTCAAGGAGAGAAGATACTTAAGCATTGTGTTCTGGATCACCTTGGTCAACATCAAAGGTCAGCCATTATAATTCAAAGAAAAGAAAACACAGGAGAGATTAAGTGAAGATGGTATTCATTTACAGAGAATGCCGAATGAAAGAACATCTTAAACAGATTGGTTTTTACGCAACTGAAACCTTTTCAGTAATACGTCTCCCTAGACCCTTTTGCTGTAACGTCATTTTGTTGGGGCCGAGAAAGGTGGATATTGCTTTTTACCAAAGTCATCGTGTGCAAGTGGTTTCAATTAACGTTAGTGGACTCATCTCAACAGCTTCACATTTATACAAGAGGAAGATTGGAAGATTGCAGGCCAGCACTTGGCATTTGTTCCAACAAGCTCCTGCTCTGGCCTTTATAAACTACAGATCAGGCCACACCCACCACCAAGTGCTTGCAGGGAACCAGACAGGGTGCTGAAAGAGCTAAAAGGGTCCATTTTGTGCCCTGGTTCCATCAATGAACATCCCTTTCTGCAGTCTCTTTCAGGTTGAATTTCTTTCTATGATAGAGAAAGGTGCCAGTTGTTTCTTATTGCAACTGACACCTGGTGACTCCAGACTACCATTTGGCTTTCAATAAAACCATGAATGACAATAAATTTATATGGCTACAATTTACTGTGTTAGCATTTAATCAATAATACTTTCAGAGAATAATGTTTGTAATTACTTTGTGCCCACAGTTTGGCATATACATGATTTCATTCCATGCTAAACAGTCACAGTACTGCATTTATCAGTAAGTGGCTAAGGCAATAATTGTAATAATAATAATAATAATATTATTAATAGTAGCAGCATTATGCAGCAACAACAACAACAATATTAATAATAAGCATAAGAGGCATAAATAACACTTAATATAGCACTTATATAGTTTGTAATTGATTGTCCCTATGATATCTATGTGTGTCATGGAATGTACCCGTATTGTTGCTACATGTAGTTGCTTATTGCTCCTAAGGGAAATCCTGTGGAACGCAATAGATTGCATGGGTTTATTGGGTTTATGATCAAGGTAATCATTTGCACAGAAAATGACTTATTTTCAGCAAGTACATGTCCTCTGACAAAGACATCTTCTCCTGCCCCAGCAGTCACCACTCAATGAACTACAGTCAATGACCAGCAAGCCTTAAAATAGAAAACTTGTGACTGCATGGACGCCAATGTGTTATACAGTGGTGAAGTGTCAGATATGCAATGTTTACAACTTAGCATATCTGAATGTTGAAGTGTGTAATGTTATACCGAGGACAGACTCAACATGCAATACTGACAGTCAGTTTATGAGAATTGTATTAACCGCCCCATCCTCTTTGAGACCCAGTGTTGTGACATTGTGCACCACTGTGATTATATAAAACATTTTCTTGAATAATCTTCCCATTTAACATCACCAGAGTTACTTACCTCCTGTTTATTAAGGAACAATTTCAATAGTTTCTGTATATTATTAAGGGGTCACAGAGGGTGGTGGGTGGTGTGATTAAATTTTTATAATGAATAAAAAGTCAGAAAGATTATAACATATGTATAAGCATTTTAAGGAGAGGATAAGAGGTTCATCAAAATGGTGTGTTGCAACACTGGCAGTTCGGATATAAATAATCAAGGCCATCCTCACTGCCACCATGAGCTGTAATTACTCAAATCTGCCTGATCCAGCCCTCCTTCTTAGTGACAAACCCTGCCAGGTGTAGCTCAGTTTGCAGTGACAGGAACTGATGAGCTCCAGGTCCAGGCCACAGCTCAAATTGGTTATTCATTTGTTTGTGTAACCTTTTAATTTTGTCCCTCCATTGCTACATGTAATGAAAACCGTTCTTGGATTGGCTGGAAGAGGACATCGTGGACCCTGGGAACGAGATGGATGACTCCATGTGAGCGAGGGGGTGAAAGGGGGTGGGAGACAGGGAGGGGCGGGGGACAGTCTCTGGTATTTAAGCAGAACATCTCCATTCCCCCACCCCCTGGCCTTTTGGGACTTCTCCCTTCACTCGATTTGGTCAAGGTTACTGACCCCTGGGGTCAGCTGGCGACTCCAGTCTGGCGTTCGACTGTCCGTTGATCTCAGGGCCAGTATAAGTAGGCTTGTCCAGAGATGGTCACATGCTGTGGTCATGCCCTGGACGAAGGGATTAAGACTTGACAACCTCATTTATTTACATGATTCATGGTGTCTATGGAGGAGGGGGGGGGTTTGTGTTGCTGTGGACATGAAATGTATGCTATGAGACAGCAACTGGTTGCTGACGAAAGTACTACTGTAGCAAAAAGCTTGGGTCCACAAAAAGGCAAACCTAGCTCACTATTTTATATTTGATACGCCTCGATGGTCAAATGATCATACTGCACACTCATGCATCTAGTTTGCAACTGCTGACTATCATGGATTCAATGTGCCATAGTTTTTCCCTGTCATTACAGAGAGACTGTCGATTGGCTACCTCGGTTTGACAGGACCGTACACTGTAATTTTGCACCAATTAAATTTCTGCTTGTGCTTAGCAGTGTGACACATGTAATGACAGTCAGACATAAGTATCTTAACCAAAACCTTTACAGGGCTGCTAACTTTCACACATTTGAATAAAAATCTAAGTAAAACTGCAAATATTGTGCAGACCTGGAAAGGAAAGTATTTGACCATTTATGGCAAAATAACCCTAATTAATTCATTAGTTGTACCCCAGTTTACATATTCATTTATGCCATTACCAATGCACAGTGAATCATTTTTCAAAATTTATGAACAGCAGGTATTCAAATTTCTGTAGAATGTGATAAACCAGGTAAAAATTAAGCAGTCATATCTCTACAATGACAATATGACAATATATTGAGTGGTTTCAAATTTTTTTAACTTAAAAGTCTTGAATTTCTCACTTAAAGCCTCCCCAAATTCTATTTCAATTCAAACCGGTTTCCAATAGATTACTCCATTTCATTTTTTTGGAAACAGATGTTTGATAAATGCATAATTTCTATTAAAAATACAGTGAAAAATGGGCAGATTGGTGGAAATATAAAATTTAAAAAACTTTTACACATTGAGTGTGCAACACATGCAATTATTATTTGGTACTTTCATGCCTCATACAGTGATCCAAAGTCACAGGCACAGTTTTGTCAGTAATATCTTGGGAGATGGGTCTGAAGAAGATACAAGTGTGTGACAAAAGGTCAGCCAGCACACTCTTAAGTGTAGTGACTCTGGGGGAGAGGGGCGGGTCACACAAGCAGGGGGGCACCAAGGTGTTCAGTCATGAGAATTTAATCACCTGGCCATATGGCTTCACCCAGTCCTTCTGTAATGCCAAGGAGCAAGCAGCAAGTCTTACTCTCTTATTTCCAAATAAAACACCCTGACAGTTCCTGATTCCTTTCCTGTAGCAGGAATCTCATTTCAGACCTCAGGGTGGCATTGCAAGGGTCTATTCTTACCTTGACACAAAGTAGATTGTTGTGCAAATAGGATGTTCACTATATAGGGACACTATACACTATTAGAATTACAGCAAACTCCTTGTCATTTAAAGGCACAGACCTTGTGTACCAAGAATAACGAAACAAACATATTACCTATTCGTTAAATGCATGTTTTAAAATTAAGTTAATAAAATATCTCTGTTTTGTTTACATTTCCTTCACATTGAAAAGTTAAAATCTTAAAATTTCTCCATTTTGTCTGAATCCACCATGCTACCAGGAAAGTCTCATACACTAAAATACCCAACATATCAGCTGACTAGGACAAGGGCATCCATAATGAGGAGGGAGTGCTGATGAAAAGTGAACAGCATCTTAAGTGATTTTTTATCAATTCATTTACAGGCAAGAACTATTTTTAAATGAATACAGTTTCCTTTCTTGACTGTTGAGATCTAGCTGCCGGTAGATAAGAGCTAGTATTAAGATTGGGCAGTAAATCTGAGCTGTAAAACTAACAGGCAAATATTTTCTCTGCTTGTGGACCATATGAAGCCAATGTTTTCTGGCAGAGTCACAGAGACAGCAGGAAGGTATTTGTTTGCTGGGATGGAATTCCATATCAAGAAGCAGGCTTGGGCTGCTGTTTCCTCAGGTTGGATGTTATGCTTGGTTTTTGATGAGAGGAAATAAGCCCCCACAGCCAAATTGGACACTTTGGGTACCAACGTGCAGCTTTCTTTGACAAGGTCATGTTTTTCCACAGCACCCTTGCCACTGCATGTGTCGCTGTAGGCGGAAAATTAATTTTCATTCAAAAGCATAAAATGGCAGTGGACTGTTGTAAACTGGCTGAGAAGGTAAATCTTAACTATAAAGCCACAGTGTCTACAAGAGTGGTTGAGCATTAACACACACATAATAGGGCAGCTATAATGACGGGGGAAAGAATGATAAATACTCTACAGTATATTTATCATATACTGTAATAAGTTTATGACAATACATACAATAGCCTGAAGTGGATATGATAGACATGGGTACAAGCACAGAAGTGCATGCCACTTGCCATTTGTTTATGAGTTCCATGTTTTGGGAAAGTGGTAGGAAATTGACATGGAAGGTTAATTGGGGACTGTGTGACCTGTGTTTGCTTATTCAATTGCCCTGTCTGCCTTGGCCCCAGCACCATGAAGCATAGAGGAGCAAGACAAAAGTCACAAGCAGTTCAAGATGTGTGAGAAAGACAGAAAAGAAAGAACGGGAGAGAAGGTTACGGACAGGAGATTTAGGTACTTTCCGGGGTTCAACAGACAACCTTTGACCCCTCCCCCTCGACACAGCGGGACGGTGTTGTAATAAATTGACGGTCATTACTGGGTTGGACACCTCTTGGCACCCACTTCAAAGGAGTGGTGAGGTTCTGCCTGTTAGGTGTGGATTTAGCGTGGCACACAACGGGCCGAAGCCAAATCGCTTTTCATGCCTCCACATCTGGCGAGCAGCACCTTTGGCAGAAACTGAGACTTTGTGTCTCCTGAAGTCTTCTCGTGACATCTTTATTAACGCCCCCACACGCCCATGCATGTGTTTCCTTACGCTCTCTCATGACCCTCCCCCTATCTCCATGAGGGGAACATAATGCTAAACACTTGAGCTATCGCACAATAGCAGCTTCCCGCTAACAGCACAGGTACAGTAACCACAAATTACCGATAAGGCCTTAGAATCTGTCATCTTAGAATGCGTCAGAGAAGCCACCGCATTGACAACCTCATATTGTTCGAATCAAAAACCTCGTGGGAGAACCTTGCGCATCAATAAATTTAACAAGCGACCAGTATGAGGTTGAAGTGGATTTATCGGTTGGTCTAGAAGAGGTACTGCACCATCACAATTCAGGCAAAGTTTTATAAGTTCTGAGTTGGGTTGTAAAGTGCCAAACCTGACCTGCGTCACAGATACTCCCCTCACCAGAACAGGCACTGTGACACCGAGGTTCAGTGTATGGCTTGAACAGGTGGTGGAGAGCTGTTCCACACAAATTAAACAGGTAGACAAATCACCCTCATATTCTTGTTGTCTTAATCCTCACCAAGCTGCTTGGACAGGAACACAAAAGCAATAATTCAGAATGGAACCATGCAGCTGTTGAACAGGTTCTGTCTTAGATTCCATCAAAAGAGAGAAACCAGTCTCCATCTGAATCCAATTGTTTTAATGGTATTTCATATTTAATAGAAATAAATCAATTAAGGCGGAATGAAGTACCATGTACAGGATTTACAAATATATGGTTCTAAATCTGGTAAAGTTTCATGCCATGATATTGGGAAGCAAAAAAATAAGAATATCTTTCTACATTGCATCAAACATACATCAAAGACTCAGTTATACACATGGATATAAAAATGAAGGTATATTGGTATATCGTTGATTTTCAACATGCAACAAACCATTGCATAAGGTATGAACAAATATAATGGTTCTTTGTCACTGGCATCACTATTTCTTTAAGTATATCTCACTGTGCTATTATATGATTCCTGTCAATAAACTGTCAAAGAAAAACAAATTAAAATATTGTGGACATTTTTAAACACCAGAATCAATACAATATTATAAATGGAATTGTCCCAGGACTGTGTGTTCTATGCATACAATCAAAGCAAATCAAATCACACAGCATATTAATATTGCCCATTAAAAGGGAATATCAAACGAATGGTGAAGACTCACTAGCTAAACGTTGGGTTCCTCCAGAAGAACACAGATTGCAATGTCTTGGCAGACCTTGAACTGGCTGAGGGTTCTCCCCTGATGCATATGGTGTATCCCCATCTTTCCAGACAGAGGTTTTCAGTCCCTGGACAATAAGCACACCTGTTCTACAGCACCTGCCAAAGACTGTCAAGGATACCCATGTGATAGAGAGAAAGAGAGAGAGAGAGAGGGAGGGATTGGTGGGGGGAGAGAGAGAGCGTTTGTGGTGGCTGTTCCTGCAGTCTAGTCTACTGCTCAGCCTATGAGACCTGCTTCAGACGAACAAATGTGTGAAAAAAGAGAATGTCAATAAGGAGTGAATGCGTGAGTGAGATAAATTGATTGTGAGCAAGAATAAATGAGTTTGAGTTGTGAAAGAAATTGTACAGATTGGTATGCCCACCTGATGGAGTAAAGGTAAAGGTAGGTAAAGCACCAGGACTGCAAGCCATTAGAGGAGATGTGGTCTTCCTTTTCTGCCTGATGCTCCAAAGTTTTCCTCCACCCGCAATCAGAGTGCAGAGCAACATTCTGCTCTGACATCAGTGTCTTAAGAATGAATAGCCCAAAGGAAAACATAACCACTGCCAGTTCTTTAACAATCCTACAACACAGGTCATCAAGCATTAGGCCACGTGTTACAGATTTTCAAATTGTCTTACTGTTCAGGAAAACCACGCAGCCCTGCCCTTTTTCACAAAGCCACACAGTCACTCCACTTATATAGGACCACGGGACCACTTATTTTCAAGATAAGAAATGAACACCAAAAGGAAGAACTCAAGATGTATAAAAAGGTAAAGGAAAGCTAGATGGCTAGATAGATGAACACAGGGAGGTGGAATGGATAAACAGAAAAGATCTCTCTCCGTTGCTTCACATTTTTGTCTCTTTTCTTTTGAATTGTCCCCGACGCCATCTGACTGTTTTTCCCCCCCCCCTCCATTCTCTCCCTTTTTGGGGGTGTAGGACAAGGGGAAATTGGTGTAATGAATTTAGGGCATCCATGCTCGCTGAGGCGAACCCCCCCTCCTGCTCGTGGCCATTAATCTTCCGCACTCTGTCAGAGCAAAATGTGTGCACAATCGGCAGAGGGGGAGCTCAAATTTACTACCAATTACGCGCCTGTGAATAAAAGAGCCGGGTGGGTAGGGGGGGGCGGGGGGGGTGGGGCATTACGGTTCAGCGGCAACGTTTATTTTAACCGCGCAAACTCGCGGAGGGTGCGAGCAGGGACCCGGGGAGAGAACGTCTGTCCACCGGGAGCGAAATCTACAGCAGCCTCATTTATCTCATGACTTTCAGCCACAGAGAGACGTGTCCCGAAGTAAAGATGGGCCTCGTGCGCACGCTGCTGGTGAGGACCGATTGTACTTCCTCCAGAATTCGGTCCTTGCAGTTCCTGCAGGGGGAGATCAGGGTGTGCATTGAAACCAGGCTTATCTCTGATAAAGAGGAAGACACAATGACATTTTGACCAGAAAATAACATTGCAATACTGTAAAAAAAAAAAAAAAACACTCAGGTTTTGGGAAGCAGACTTAATGTTATGAGCCTGTTTCAGGGGTTGGATTCATGAGCCTTTTCTATGCAGCTCTAAAGTGAAATATTTATTTTAATATATAATTGTATAGCAGAGGGCACGTTACTGACTAAATTTTTATATTTTTAAAAAGTTTTATTATAAATACCCTAAGTAATATATGTTTAATATATTTATGAATACATTTATAAACAGTCTTTCAGATCATATCTAAATTCTGCTTTTAAAATTGAGAATTTTAGGGTAGACAGGCCCAAATGTACAATGAGCATTAAGATTCTTGGTGCATCACATATTAATGCCCCCAGACCTAATCTTACACACCTTCTAAGCCATCATGGCCAGTAGTGGTTCTTACACGACAATGACCAATTGGTCAAACTATCTCTGATTTAACTACCCCAACCCCGTTCCCCCAGCAGACGTGACACTTCGGACTATCCTTAGCTGGGGGGTCAGGTTTATTCAAAAATACGCTAGGTTGACATTAAAATCAGAGCACATAAAAGGTATTCATTGACACAGCAACCAGATGATGGCTGCACCAAGAACCTGATTGAAATTTATTCATATTTTTATTTATTTAAATGCAATCCAAACGATGACTCATCATGATAATGCCAATTAATCAAAGACTGAATTTAAGTTTTAAAAATGTTGACAAGAAAGTCTTGGAGTCATAAAAATAGGGATTTTGAGCCAACACTGATTAGATTGGGCAGGTTATTGTTTCTAACAGATTTTGTTACACATGTTTGCATTGAGGATGAAGTTAGTAGTTATCGATCAATAATTATGAGCAACCCATTAGATTGGCTGACAAAGCATTGCTTTTGTTAAGGAAAGGTAATTAAGGTGCATCAATTTGTTTGGAGGTGATCCCAGGTCAAATATCCTTTGCAAAGTCAAAAGATTACACAGCCATTGAACACCTTAGTGAAGCACATCTTTTTAATAAATCAATACACAAATCAATAAAGCATATTCTCTCCCGAATTCTGTTCTGTAATTTGGGCCACTTCGTATGTAGAAATCAATATTAAAGTTCTATAAGATAGTTAATAATGGACAATAATCAGTCAGCATGCTTCAAATATTGGCTAGGCAAATAATTCACATGGCCAAATATGCAATAACAACTAAGGCTTTAGATAGTGGGACAGACAATCTTGCTTTTTTAAATGTAATGTACTCTTAACGTTATTATTTTTGCAGTGGTGAGGCTACGGTTTTCACTGGGATCCAAGTTTTCACTTGTTCTTACTTTTTCTGGTAAGAGGTTATTATTTGAACTAAGGAAATACTGCCCTCTACTGATAAGGCTGCCCATACACACTCTGCTTCGATAAGGAGGATGTTTCTCAGAGCTAAATCCATGTTCCTTGTGTTTAATGTAATTATGCAAACAAAATTGTATGAAAATAATATATTTGTCTGCAGAAATGAAGACATAAGTAGGAAGATCTTTCACTCACTGTGTATTTTCAAATTGCAAATTAATTATGTTTTCCATGTTTTGCTAGTGTTTTTATGTCAAAGCCCCATTAGATAAGGTACAACTCCAAATACCTTAATACCAGGCTTCCATCCCAGAAAGTCCACATGACATTTTGTTCTGAGACCACAGGGAGAGATGGTACAACATCAGACACATACAGCCCTAGACACAACAGCATTCTTGGAATTGAATTTCCAAACTACTGTACCAGCACAACATGACCATAAAATGACCAAGCTACCAGGTTCCAATCAAGAGCCGGATAATGCGACCAGAAGCCTGCAACTCAACTGTGGCCCTGTTAAAAGTCCCTAGTAAACTCTTCCCCCCTCCATTCCAATGCTTGAACTGCACCCAGAACACCTCTACTCCCTGGGACAGGGTGTGTAAATCTACTGCTAATCTCTTTAAGTGTGAACGGGCAAGTGTGGTGGGGTCCACATAAAGGCCCATGAAGAAGGGGAGGACAGCCCTACACAAAGGACCATCCTGGCCTCTGTTGGAGTCTGACAGCTGACCAGATGGCAGCAGCATTGTCCCCACAAAAGCAAACTAATTAGATGAATGCTGGTTGAGGGAGATAGGAGGGCAGAGATGGTGGAGAGGAGGAGGAGGCAGGCTGTCAGTGACTGACAAGAGACAGGGAAGACAGAAAGCAAGAGTGAGAGAGAGAGAGCCAATCCCTCACTCTCATTCTCCCTGCATGGGTTAATGAAAGGGGCTATGACTTTATTACCCCCCATTACCACAAATTAAGTCACTCAGGTCCTCCTATGAAAGTGACAAGTTGAATCAAGTGTTTGAAAGGCAGTCTATCCATTGCCCCACCCCCTCTGCTTGCACCCACACCCACTCTGCATAAATATCACAGGGATCACAAAGAAAAAAGTGGGATTGCAAACTTTCTGGACTTAGAAAGAACAGCTGCCTGTCCCTCTGGGACCTTCACACAAGGCAACATAGACATGGACACTAGGAGTTCCACTGGGCTAAAAAAATAATTATTTTTCAACTGAAATGTTTATTTGTAGTATTTTCTATTTTTGAGTTTAGGCACACCAGTCTTAACATAGGACACAGTTCATGTGCTTTCTCCTCGTTTAGAATGAAAAAGAAAAACTGATCAATAAAAAAGTAAAGCAAGAAATTGACATGACACTTGAAAGATAATACAAAAATCCTAAAAGGAGCTACAATTTCCACAAGATCTTAATTCAGAATTATTTAATGTGTCCAAGCAAGTGAAGCTGCACCGCATTGAGGCTGAAGCTACATAATTTTAGACTGTACATTCAATATTATTTGAAACACAGATTATGTAAAAAGCATTTTCTCCAACAGTATAATTTGACCCACTGAAAGATTATGTCGCAAAAAGTACATTCTCTGCCTATTACTGTCATGATTCTGTGCTTGATTCTTAAAAAAAAGAAAAACAATGTAATACTAGTAAAAACTCATGATAATTTAGTTACCATAGGTTTCGTGATAGCTAAATCATCAGTTAATGTATCATATTAATCTCAGATCTGATGCGGAGCACGTGAGTGGAGAGGAGAACAAGCACAACCTCCTGAACACTTCAACTCGCTCCGCTCTGCTCTGTTGAGTTTCTAAATGACGTTACCTTTTGCAACACTGACATCTGGTGGCACGGAATATTAAAACCTAATAAAAGCTATAAAAATAAAAATAATTTGACCATGTTTGTCTATAAAATATTTCCTGAAACAATTCTCAAAATAATCATGCATTGCACATGTTTATATTATATTACATTATTCAGGAGCAGGATAAAGTCTGTCAGCATCAAAAAAATGTTTTGTACATGCTTCTGCTGCAGTGTCACGAGTCATTTACCATCCTTCATGAATAACTGCATTTATTATTATTTATATGGTTAGTTTGAGAGCCCCAGAGGATTGTTCAATTATTTATTTATTTGAAAATAGTGATGTGAGTAAATAATTGTCCCTTTACTGATTCCCTCTAATGTTGTACATTTGTGACATTGAATGGTTTCAGATCATTAGACAAAATTAAATATTAAGAAAAGGCAAACTGAGTACTCAATCAACCAATTTATCTGATTGTATTGATGAGATTCAGCTGATTGAACACAGCCAGACTTGATCGTAGCCAGCCCTATTGAATCTAAACCCCACTCAAATTGAACCTTAGCATCATAGTGAAGTATTCACCACAATGTTTCTACAAGCACACTATGCCATGATCAAAAGAAATTGAAGAGATGAGGAAACAAGTTGTTGAAATATATTAGTCTGGAAAGGGTCTCTTGGACCAAACCACAGTGAGGGCCATTATCTGAAAATGGAGAACACTTGGAACAGTGATGAATCTTCCTACGAGTGCCTGGCCTGCCAAATTTCTCCAAAGGTACTGCATAAACTCATCCAGGCAGTCACGAAGGAGTAACAAGGATACCACTCCTAACCAAGAGAAACAGCAGTGCAAGTTTCACATTGGCAAAAAAACAAATAAAATAAAAAAAACACACATGGATGATCCCCAGACCTTTAGTTCTATGGATGGATGAGTCAAACTTAAAACATTTTTTTTGAAAAGAGGGTTTTCTTCACATTACAGTATTCATTGTTCATCCACTACAGTGGATTGTGATCTACCAAGTTGTTTGCTATTCCTGAGCTCACCAGTGCATCATTACCTCCTAACAATATATCATAACTTTTCTTTGGTCCTCAAGTTGAGACAACAGCAACAGACTCCAAATCCAAAATCCACACCAATGGTCAACTATAACTATCAACCTTTTGGTCGATATATTGTGCATAAGCTAATAACGCAAAGACACACAGCTGGCCAATTGTTCAATTGTCCAATTACTTTTGCTCCCCTAAAATATGGAGCCTGTGTCTAAAAAGGGCCGTAATTCCTATGCAGATCACTCAATGTGCCGGAGTACAGAGCCAAAAACAAACGTTGCGTCGCCTTCCCAATACTTTTGCATTTCACTTTGAGAAATTGACAAAAAAAAAAAAAAAAAAAAAAAAAAAATAAATGAGTGGAAGGTGTTAGAGAACCAAAGCATATAATGGGGAGAACGACTATAAGGAAAAGCTAACGCTACCGGAAGCGTTTAGCCACAAAGTCCCGAAGGACAAAGGGAAAGGGAACACCCACAAGACAGACACAAAACAAATAAGATCCTAGGGAGAGTAACTCCCGCACACAAAGGATCAAAAACAAGAACCAAAAAACACGGAATAAAAAGCCACTCCGAAGGACCACCTTGTCCAGCCGTAAAACTGGCTTGTGAAACCAAAAGCGACCCGTAAAAACCAGGGCGAAAAAGAGGACCAGTGGTACAGAGGCGAGGCTCTGGTACCAAACCCAAAACTGGTCTTAAAAGAAAAGACAACTGAGTCGCAAAACTTACTCAGCGAAAGAAAAACCTGAGACGCAGCTCAGAAAAACGCAAACAAAATACACACCAGGGACAACGTCCCAATACCCACCGGCTCACACGAGCTCAAAAGAAAAGTATGAATACTCTTAAGGCGTCAGAATGCGCACACAGCGCTAAGAGACTGAATCGCCTTAACCCAGGACACAGAACCAACCCACAACACAATTCTGCAATTCGTCCAACGAGCACCTATACCAATGTCGTACCGGCTTTGTGATAATGAGGTTTTACACAGAAGCGCAGATGGGTGTTCTGGCAGTGCTTATAAAGGCACCTCCCCAGGTGAAAATAATTGAGAAATCAGACACCTGGAACACATTAAGAAATTCTCAAAGGCCAGATGCCCTCTAGTGGCAGCACAAGACCACTACACCCCAGAACCATGACACAACACTGGTCCGTTGATTATTTTGATCATTTTCATGGCGGCGGTTCTGTTGAAAATGTTTTTCCTCAATGATTTTAATTTCTGTAGTCTACCATATTTTTTCAGCATGGAAACGTTTTGCCTAATAATAATAATAATAATAATAATAATAATAATAATAATGTTATTATCAATGCAACTTTTATTTGTATGTCATTGGTGTGACATGAACGGACCTCAGTTACAGTATGTCATGAAGTACTGATTGAGGCTATAAGCAAACATGACCAGAAGATGGAGCTCTTGCATGATGATGAAAATTTATACCTAAGGTTTACTGTCCTGTAGCCAGAATGAACAAATGGAAGATGCACTATTCTACTACCTTTATGGTAACACAGCAACTTTTGGAGTAATGTTTTAACAAACTGAACTCTATGTGGTAGTCATGTGTGTGCCTGCTTAGTGATCTTGTGTGTCTTTTCCATTACTTGTCCAAACTATGGGGACTGCTATGGTATAATCTGTAAAAAACTGTACATAAAAATAATGAACACAGAATAATAAAAATATATACTGTATAAAATAGCAGGTGTCTAATCAACAGAACTTTATTTGATAGATTTATGGAGTTCAAGTTAAGACATCTCCAAAGCATTCAGTTCTCCCTCATAAAACTAATTACAGTAACATCTAGGGGAAGCTGCAAATGCTTGTTTTAAAATGTTAAAGAAATGGTAAATTAATATATAACTGAATGATGGTCAGTGAACATATTGGGAACGTATGAACGTATTGCTTTGTCAACGCTTTCAGCATAGCATTTATGCATCCTTACTATTAAGTGTTTTATAGAAGAAGACTATTATGTGTAAGTGCTGCAAGGAAAGGATGTACGTAATGCCAAATAAAGTATGAAGTAAGCTCCACAAAGCATGATTTAGAGTAGAATGGAACAAGAACTGTGTCAAAGAAAAAACGATGAGATCATTGATTATATCAAAACACTGATCTACTTGCTCTTGTAAAATAAATGGTAGTACGCTAATAGACAGTAAACATTTACTGTAACTCAAGTCAAAGAGCAGCACACTTAAAACTGGTACCGCAAATCGTGTTTGACTTTCCTTGTGTGTTCAAATGATTAATTATTCATCCCGGTGACGTAGCTAATTTCACCTAGATACATTTCACATTAAGAAGTCATAGTTATTCAGCGCTAAAAGCCTCTGGCTTGGAATTCATCACGTCATGGAACGATTTATACCACCCTGCATCTCCATTACTTGCATGGAAGCTGCTCTGTGTGCACTTATTTGTGTGAAAATAAACAGTCTATTAAACATTTATGTAAAATGATACTGGAGCATCCAAGCAAAAAGGTTATTCTTACTGATTCACCCTTTGAACACAAATAAGATGTTAAAGCAATATTTATACCGCAAAAACTTAAGTCTGACATGAACTTCAAGGAATGTAAACATTTTGCGCCATTAGTGAGTCAGATAAGAAACATGCCCTCTTGTCTTTTTTAAACTCTGAAAAGTTGCTGGGAAATGTTGCTCTAAGTACTTTTACTCTTTTTTTATGTTAAGTTAGTTCACGGACCCTCTGCCCAAAGCCATGGTTTATTTTTGTAGCTAGAAATTATATAGTATATTATGTATAGAGGTTAAAAAAAATGTGCAAAATGCTCAATTTTTGCCTTCAGTACAGTGCTCTAAGCATATAGCATATAGCGCTTACACTTCTGTGTATTTGAGCCTGAGTCTACCTCTTCCTGGTTCAAATAATACAATGTAATAGTCATGCCAGAATTAAGTTTTTTGTTCTCTTAATGTGTGTGTGTGTGTGTTGGGGGGGGGGGATGTTATTTTCTTTATTGCTTTTATTTATTTATTTTTCCCTCATAGCCTTTAATTATTTATTAAAAGTCCGAACAAATTGTTTCCCAGTTTAGAAGAGACAACTATGTTTTTCAAGTCACCTTCACTTGTGCAAGGAGAAGCAGCTAAAGCGTGACTCCTCTGATGCGCCAGCGACTGCAGGACAGTTACTATTTGTCACATTACAATCTGGCAGGAGAGCCAGCACCAATCAGAGTAAGAGCTGAATCTGTTGCTGAGGACAACTGCTGGCCCGTGGACCCCCGATGCACCCTTGGGAGGATCTAATGTGTAATATCTAGACCACAGGGCTTGGCCCACGCTTGTGAGTACTTCTGCCAACTGAGCCACTCAGGAGCTCTGAGATACTGTATTTCATTCGCATTAAATTATTGACAAGGTCATTCTAGCTGTCCCGATTGAACCAGCGTTCTGCAATACACGTGAATTTGATTTGTTGGTAGGAATAATTTTAACTGCTTTTACTGTTATCATTGATATTAACAAGAAGATATTCCCTTATTTATGCTAACATTGTGGGTCCAGACTGGAAGGGACAAGCTGTAGAGTGAAGCATCCCTGCCCTAGTGAAAGTTTTGTGAAGGAAGCCACAAACACCCTGCAGAGGTTGAAATTACAAATTACAAACAGAAGGGGCAGTAAAGTAATGTGTAAATAATATACATTTTTTAATTATTATTATTTGTTTACTTGTGTGTAGACCTGGTGTAGATGCATCTACATAATTGCGGCACTTCCTGGCCACATATACACTTTATGCAACTTTACTGTGTGTTGTCATATTTGCGTGTACAGTTACAGCACAGTACAGCAGTGTTTTCTATATGCAGTATGTAATGTATTTACACCTGTATATAATGGCAAACTGAATGGCAACATAAGTTTCCCTTGGTTCTAGCAGCAACAGAAAACAAACTAAATATAATACCAAAGAGCAACAACTGCATGAGTTATCATCACTAACCAGGTGGGTACATTCCTTCGAGCCACATCTGCCTGCCCTATTTGAGTATAAATCTATCTCTTGTTGGAATGCTTGCATTTCTAGCAGATTCCTCTGGGTGGCAGCATAGATATACTTCGCTACATTGTGCTTCCTCTTTCCGGCCTCCTGAAAGCCTAGCTGAGCCTCCTGTTCCTCAAACCACAAGCATACAATCTGGACCTCGGCCTTGTGCCCACTGTCAGAGCTCTGCTGTGATCAGCAGCCCACTTCTAGACATTCTTGTTTATTCAGGCATTACCATGCACCAGCGACACAAAAACACAGGAACTTGCCAGCCCTGCTGTGCTCTCGGTAAACAGTGTTCTCTCACAGTCAAGTTATTATCTTTGGGGCAATGTTATGCCAATGCTCATTCATGTTCTGGATAAATACTCCAGATAAATACTCTGAATAAATACTCCATATCCCGTGTTGCTTTTCCTTTTCACAGTGAAAGATATGCTGGGAAAGAAGTAAACCATTAATAAGAATTTGATGTGCAGCAGTTAGTATCCACACCACTGATACTGATGCTTGTAGTGTGGCAAAGCATTAATACATTAGTGCAGATATGTGTGGATGTCATTTGTTATCCTTGGCTCCAGGGCAGGCTGGGGTTTTCAGAAAAAAAAAAAAACAAACAAAAAAAACCACAGTCTTCCTGAAAAATGAATTAGACTTTTCAAGAAAGTGCATTTTTCTGAAGCATAAATTTCTTTTTTTAATCAACAAAATGATGATATCCAGAGCAATGCATCCTATTCATCCTAAAATACATCCACTGTTTGCACAGACAGCCTATGCACACACAGACTTACGCACACACACACACACACGCACACACATACTGTACATATAAAACAATAGTCGTACAGATCCAAGCTGAGTTTCTGGGTTTCGAAAACAGAGCGCAACACACACGGTGGTTTTGTCACGGAGCAAACAGCAGCTGCACCAGCTTGTTGTTGGTGATGTCACCGCAGGGACGGGAAAGGAGTGAGTCACCAGGAGGAGACCGGCTTAGCCCTCGTCTGTGAGGGAAGCTGCTTGCAAACGGGGCCTCCCTGGAGCTACCCCTTTAAATGCACATCTTATTTGTTCAGGGTCCGCAGCGATTTCCAGTTGGCTGAAATCTAGCCTCCCGTAATGGTTCCCAGCTAATGGTTTCCATCGTTTCCACAAAACAAGGGAAAGTCCAGAGCATACAGCACGTTTAATACTCACACACACATTCCTTTCACTGATTTATACCGAGAGCAGGTTTCTCAGCAGCTGATAGTAATTGCAACATGCACTCATAATGTTACTTTCATTTTTTTTTTTTTGTAGGAGTGCAGAAATTTTTATTTGATTGCGCAGGGCAAGATTGATGCTGTTGGATGCGTACTTGACATCAAAGACAGGATATACAACAGCAAATGTGCAGATGAAAGGAGTGCAGTTAGCTTTGGTAATGCACACAGCTTCAAAAGACTGACATCATTAGAGTGGATTTAAAACATGTGTATATAGATTTTTTCTTTATTTTTTTTCCTGTTCTTGCACACTAACCATACCATGACTACTTGTTATTATCTGCTTGATTAACAGTGCAAGCCAGGGAGGTTTATACGCATATTCATCACCAAAGCAACAGATAAATGATGCTACTCAAATGTACACTGGCATTGCTGCACTGGAGATTTGCACACACCAACAGATCCATAATCCTGTGTACAGCAGACCCTGTCACAAAATAAGATATTCTCCCTAAGAGTGCTCCCTCTAAACTGTCCAGTGATAATGGAATGAATCTGCACAGAATAGCCAGTTCTTTTTGAACATTCCTGCATGATCACCTCAAAGTCTCCTCCACACGATGCTATTCGAATCTGAGACTCACACACTGCCAAAGAGTTGGTCCCAAAGGGTACAGCAACATCTCTGCACTTTCACACTGCAAAGTTTAGCCAGCAGGAACTTTCATTCGGGTTCCTTCCTTCCTTTTTCACTCTTCTGCCGTAATTGCAACCAGCTCTCCGTAGTTTAATCACGTCTAGCTCGGAGGTCTGCACGCAGACGGTATCGTCTTCGCAAGCAGGCAAATGTCAGTTAGAAAGCAAGGCAGTAACGAGCGTCCATGTTGCGCTCATTTATTTCCTCTCGTTCCCACAACCCCCCCCCCCCCCCAAACCACCTCCCGTTGAACCCTGGAAGCCGCCACTGCTTTGGAGACAGTCGGACTTTCTCAAAGTCGATTTGCCCGCGAGGTCCACCAGGCCCGTTGCCGTTCGTTGCTCGCGGACTTTACGGCTTGTCTTAAAGGTGTGGGTTTTTGGGAGCTGTGACAGGTCATCACAGCATGGTTCCTTTTCCGCACGGAGGCCGGGATGCCTAAAATACCTGGCCCTGTAAACCGACTTCCCCTTTTTCCTGAAGCACGAAGCTACTAAATTTACACTAAGTGCGCTGCAGCGTCGGAGATAAACAGCGGGTTTAGTCACGCCATTGGCAAACTCGCCATTGCATTGCATAAGGGCTGAATGCCACAGCAAACACATAGCGGGTAACGCTGCCTCGCGGCCTTGGTGCCAGCTCCAGGGACGCGCACAGCAACACGTTCTCCATATAGGATCCGTTGGCTTGGGCCCAATCCACTTTCTGTTTTTGGTAACGAGTAAACAAGACCAAGCTGTTTCACTCTGTTTGGAAATGTCTTCGCCTTCTGCTCCCCTCTCTGCCCTTCCCTGTAACAGGAGGCAAAGCCACAGAGCGAGGCAGTGATTAAGGTAGCTTGCACATGTAGCACAGTATGCTGAACGGGGTAAGTGTGATGACACAGAGCTAATGCACCTCTGGCCAAAGCTAAATTTGAGTATTCCTGCCTCCTTTTCAAACTGCCTTTTTAAATTTTCGATGTCATATTTTGGTAGCCTACCTATTTTTGTGTGCGTACAAGTGTGTGTGTATGTGTGTGTGTGTGTGTGGGTGTGTGTGTGTGCACGCACCCCTGTGCGTCCTTAGCTTTCCTGGCAATGATGACACCTGCAAGGTTGATGTTCAGGAAAACAGCATGACTTGGCTCATGCACACCCTCTAAAATCAGTAAGCAATAACAAAGTACAGTTAAATCACGGATGCTTGACCCAAGTCCTGGATGGCCGCAGTCCAGAATTTTTTAAAGGTCTTTGTATATCATTTGTGAGTAGCAAGGGCAAGGAATTATCTTCCAATTAAAGGAGTTTTTAATCTAATTAAAAGCTCTCTCTTGCTAAAATGAAATCCAAATAGATTCCTGTCATCAAGAAATAGGGTTGTAAATTTGTGCTTCAGGTTCCACTTGAACAGAATTTTTCAGAATATATTATTTCAGAATTACTCCCAAATATGATCCGTTTGTCAAGGTTGTTTTGGAGATGTACTCTGTTTACTGAAACTGATTTTGTAGGGAGATGGATACCCTCAATTATCCATATACATGTTCTTTGGACTGAAAAACCAGAATTTAATACCTAAGTGGGTAGTCTTGTTCAGCCCAGATCAGGCTAACTATGAACTTGGAGCTTCAAATCGTTCTGTCAGACTTTGCATTGAATATCATACACACCATTAAGAAAATGCACTTAAAATGGTTGTATTTAGGCATATGCAGCCCCATGTCCCACAGACAGAACACTGAATGGGAAATGCTGGTATTTGCTAGACACACAATACTTAGTCTAATTACTATCACATACCGCTGACAAACAGGTATGCTCCCTCTGAGCTTTCAGCCCAAACCACACAAATGTATTTCCAGACGAAAAAGAATAAGGCAAAATCTAATTAGCTAACACCATATCGGTCTGTCTGTGGCTTTGACCACATCCCTGTAAACCCATCCTCCCAGCAGATCCTTACACTGAGCCAGGAAACGACTAACAACTTTCTGACCAGAGCCACTCAGCCATTCAGGCTGACCTGTATAGCAGCCTAGCCACGGTCAATGCTGGCCTCCCCAGGTATTTGTTGGTGGAGATGCTGAACAGCATTTAAACCACTTCCCCATTAAAGGGATAGTTTGCCTCCTGGGGTTTTGTGTTATTGTTTCAGTTTTAGTACAGTATGTTTACGATTGGCCCAGGCCGTTTTTACATATGATGATTCTGAGATTCAAATGACCTGCTGGCCTTTGTAATGTCTGGTACTGGCGCACTGGGGGAATTGTGGTGTATAGCAAGAAAATGCGCTTCAATGAACTCCAAAGCAGCTTGTGCAGCAATGTTATTTCTATAGGATGTGGGCATGTATCTTACCTGGTCACCCATCTAAAAATTTAAAAAAAAAAATCAAATTTAAATCAAATTTTGGTAGCAAATAATCGATCTGGTTCATGTTTTATTTCTCCTTCCCAACTGCAGCTTAGGCAATATTCCCTGTCAGTGGGGATGAACATTCCAGACCTACAGCGTGCGGGACAAACCATGGCCCGTGAAACCAAACCCCCGTGTTTTTTTAATTTTTTAATTTTTTTATTTCCTCGAACCTGGCTATCCGATTTATTCCACCTGAGCTGCGCGCACAGCTCGTTGAGACGAGACACGATCCTCCCTTTGAAGAAGCCACGCAATAACCCACCTCTTTGTGAGGGATAATCTTTTCTTTTTTTTTCTTTTCCCCCCCTCTCTCCCCCGTTCCCGGACGGCTGGGTGCAGAGACGCGTCGCTGGACCCGCACGTCCGCGGAGAAGGATATCCACCGCGCGGAGGAAAACAAAGGGGGCTCACCTTAATGGCTTTCACGCTCCACCGGCGCTCAATGCGTTCCGGCACGTCCCCAGATGTCAGGAGCGTCGCCCGAAAAGAGATGGCTGCCAGGCTGAACGCACTTTTCCTGCCCCTATTGATTTTTACAGCCATTGTTATTGCTGTGTAGCGAGTGGCATGGGACTGGAAAGAGGATATTGGATTTTTTTTCCTTCTTTTTTTCATTCTTTTAAACCAAACACTTTCTGAGGAAATATGTGCGCAATGTGTGCTTTGGATGAGCTTCTATAGGTTGTGGAAGCTGGTGGGGTGGGGTGGGTAGGGGTTGGTGGGTAGGCGAGGGGTGTTGATCACCATTAGTTGGTGCAGATGAAAACAGATAAAATGAAGTAGGTCTTCTCTTGCCTTTATAACACCTTAATACATACTATCTAATTTATTATAAAGATATTATACATTTATATATATCCTTCTTACTAAAGCTACTAACAGAGTTTTAACATGTTTACATAATATCATTCCATACAGCTAAATATATACTGAAGCAAATCTGCAAGTACTGTACCTCAATCAAGGGTACAATGGCACTGCCCTACCTTTGAATTGAACCTGGAACCTTTCGGCTACAAGCCCAGTTCTTGACAAACATCTGACAGTGCTGGCCCAGAAGACCGTGGCCATTATTTAGAGCTGATATAGGCATGATTTAGAACCCTCACCCCTCCCCACACACCCCCATTTAAAATGTTATCTAGTGACTTTTACAAAAAAATAAACAGATAAATTTAAGCACTCATATACATTTGTTAAATTTGTATAATTTTTGATGACTAAAATCTGTTACCTTAGAGTGCCGAGACATTGACAGCAGGGGGCTATTTAACAGTTGAAGAGCTCTTACTTTAACTAGAATACTGTAGGGATTTGAACAATATACTTAATATGTAAATGATATGCACAGTCTTCTTAGATTCCAGCTGGATTCTCATTTGAAGGCAGGGAAGCCTGGATGCGGTCAAGCATTGAATAGTCATTGTTATACAATATGCTACAGGAACATTCAGCTCTCTGTGCTTCTCATGTATGCAATTGTAATACTTCACCAACCAAATTTTGGTTGAGGAAACCAGACTAGGGTCCAGTAGAACTGGAATGATATGGGTAAGCAGTGCACTTTAATGTTTTTCAGTAGCCCATGTTCTTTATTTAAATTGCATTACTATCCTTTATTGCCCCTCTTTAAGTTTCCTTGCAATAGTTAAGAAATTTCAGACTATATACAGTACATGTGCATGTCAAACACCTTTTCCCTATCAAGCTTCAATGTTCATTACTTGCACAAGTTTTCCTTCACAGAGAAATTTGAGGGCCTCATTAAGATGGGATATTAATGTCCTATTTGATCATGCTAATATGTCAGCTTTAGTATATTAAACCTGTTGCATTCATAACTGTGTCATATGTTCAAAGGCCAGGTTAAACAAAAGTGCATCGAATTTAAGTAATCTCTAAGAGCATGTTCTTAAAAGACTGCTTATAGAAAGACCTGTCATTCATTCTCTTGAGTTCCCATTACATGTTAGTTTAACATAACAGAAAAGAAAGAAAAAGTGGCTTGCAAAGTAAACTTAAAAAGCAGCTTGCCATATATTCAGTATCATCTAATGTTGAAATAATGGTTAAAAAAAATCTTTATTAAGGTAATGCTGTCCACACAGAAGGCGACACGTACTGTATGTTTCATTAAAAGAAGCTGATAAGCACTGGATACTCTCTCTGCAGCATGGCTAATGGTGTGCTGTGTCAGGGGAAATGGGGGGTGGGCTGTCAGGCACCCCTGAATTGATATCTAGGCTGTTGAACCATCCTAAATATACATCCCTGTTGCACTTAGCATCCATCCATTATTAATATGAAGCCTCGGCCAGAGAGAGATAGGGCAGAGAGAGAGAGAGAGAGAGAGGGAGGCGGGGGGGGGGGGGGGGGGGAGGGAGAGAGGAGCTGGGGGGGGGGGGGTTATGGTGGCTGTGCCTGCAGGAGTCTGCACCAGTCCAGTCTATTGCTCAGACTGCCCTCTGTGGGACCTGCTGCACCGTCTATGACTCAGACACTGTGCTGGTGGGTCTGAAGCTGTCAGAGATCAGGCTGTAGCCTTAGAGGCTGTCTGCTGATTGGATCACTGGAGTCATTCAGTGAGCCTTTGACACGACCACAGTGCACCTGAAATGGGAATGGATTGGAGAGAAAGTATGGAAACACCACATGTTTTATTCCAGTATATCCTCACAGATAGATGGCTGTTTGCAGTGGCGAGTACATTAGCTTCCCAAGTGAACACTTGCGCATCATGTTGTGTCAAAAGAATGGATATTACAGGATTCTAGGTTGTTTCTGTAGCCTGGTCCCAGAATAATCTCACATCTAAATGTCATTTATGCAGTGGAGGGGAGGGGGACTTTATTTAACCAAAGAAACAACATCAGGTTTAAGAGTTAAAGTATTTCATAAGCTGTTTATTTCTGTAGTGAATTCAGTTTTTTAAGTTCTGCACTGCAGTATACAGAGAAGTGACAAAATATAAATAACAAAATTCAACAGTGTTTGTTTTTTTTTCTCCTTTAATTAAAAACTTCAGATAAAACTGGCAAATTGTCTATTGTCTTAAACATAACTCATCCTCTCATTTACTCTCTGCAAAACAAACATTAAACAACACAACTTCAGAAAGGAAAACAAAAATGTATGGATAATATTATTTACAACACTCGCCTTTTGGCGAACAATGCTTAGAGCTTATCGGAATCTGACTTCCAAATGTAGAATGCAAAAAAAATACAATTATGTTATACAAAGATCCAAAAAATACTATTAAAAACCCTTATTATAAATGGCAGCACTATATTTATCAACTGCAATGTTGACATTATACATATAAGTACAAATTTGTAATTATTTGAAAATTCTTTTGAGGTAGAACCCTCTTAAGTCCGTTATTATAGTGTTAAAATACTGAATAAACAATACACACTTTTTATGTACAATACAGCAAATCTATTACTTTTTTCATTTCATTAAAATTGTATTCCTTTGGTAAACAAAACTGTCCAAAATGTGCAGTCCTCCACGTGTCAGTTTTCACTTTATTATACATTCACTCTATTTTGCATCTTTTGGGTTTATATTTGCAAAATAATGCAAAGAGAAGGGATAATACATTGTTTTTTTAAAAAAGCTTTTAATGACATTCATTAGTTCCATTCGTGTGAACGACTTGTAGCTTCTCACATGAAAGGTCTTCTGTGTTTCCTCCTTGTGTTTACGTAAAGCGCCCCCCTCCCATCCCGAGCTTCTCTCTGATATTAAGTCGGACAGCTCATGAAATCGGTCGATTAAAAATAAAACACACGTGAGATACTCCGAAAGAAACAAAATCCAGTGTTTCACCCTCTGTCAGTTATGTAAACATTAGGAGTACCGTGTAACATATAGGCTATAGTCAAAAAGGCAAAGCGACTGTCTGCAATATGTATCGGGGTGTCTAAGTCGTTTGGCAATGCAACTGTTAATTTAAAACTTACTCTGAGCACACCAGTCTCTAACAGAGCGCCTTTGTGCTAGGTAGTCTTTTTTTCCTTCGTACAGATATTTAATGAAATGTTTAATAGCCTTAGCGCACGTTTGAAACAGCGTTGTGAATTGGAAAAGCGATTGGAAATGGGTTAGTTAATTTAAAACAATAATAAAAAAACGCCCACAACACTGAAAAGTCTTATCGGTTTGATATCCGACTTCAGTACAAAATAATGCAGAATGGAAACATTCTTTAATTTGAATATGTCGAACTAAACTTTGGTTCATTAGTCAAGCAATATGAAATGTAAGCTTAGCTTACAAGTACAAAAACGACGTATTTGGAGGAAATTTTGCCAAAGCACTCCGTCTGCATTGTTTCACGCCAATAGTCACTCCCCCCATCGAATCAATACCACTGTTTACTCACATAACGTGATTATGAATGAAGGTGCACCTTAATGAACAGTTCAATAAACTGCGCACTACGCGGTGTGAAAATAAACGATGTCTACGAATAAAAAAATAATAAAACTATGCAAATAAAAATATACATATATAAAAGATAACAGATTTTTTGAAGAAAGTATAATATTTATTCTTTACTTTATATATGAATAAAATGATCTCGTAGCAGATAGGACCGGGCAGCCGCAATCGAAACAGTCATCTGAAAATGGTCAGTGCAATTAAAAAAAAAAAAAGTTGAATCACTATTTAACGACCTATTTAGAATATTTTCAGTCGCTTACCGCCCACTGCCCTCCCTCCCTTCAGTGGTCGCTGGGCTGGCTGATCTTTGGAAAGCGGGCAGTATTTTATCGTATGGGCATTGTCCCCGTTGGCACTGCATAAGGGGCAGGTATAAGCCCTGAGAATAGGACAAACGACCCTCCCGTCCGGCGTTTTCAGTACATGAGAACCGTACACCTCCTCCGGCGCTCCGTTATTCCGACAGAAGACGCAGATCTTGGGCTCTTGCTTACTCCTCGGTGTCGGCTTGCGCATCTTTCTCTCCATGCCGAAAAGATCGAACCCAGCGAAGCTCCCTCCAAAGGCAGAGTCCCTGTCTTGTGGGGGGACGCCGGCGCTTTGGTTCTGGAAAGGGCTAAAGATGGAGAAGCGCTCCTTCAAGTCAAGGATAGAGGTAGGCGGAGGGCTCGCGGAGGGACAGCAGCAGTCCAAGTGTCCACCTTCCCCACTGACTCCGATTACGCACGAGCATGCCGGGGAATCGTCTAAGCCCAGAGTCGCTTTCAGAGACTCCGTGATGGAGTTGGGACTTTGCGGCACACTGTTTTTATTTTTCGTGACCAATGTCGACAGACCCAAATAGTCATTCCAAAAATTAAAGGTGTAGTCGTATGACGTGCGGGAGTTCAAATAGTTGTGATTTAGAAAATCCATGCTTCTATCTTAAAAATTGCGTTTTTCTCTTGAAAAAATACAGTTAGACTCCGCAAGATTTTTATTTTCTTCAGAGTTTTGTTTCTGTTTACGCAGACGTTAAATGCCGTACGTTTCAGTGCTTTCCTTGCATCTGGGAATGTCAAGGAAAAGCTGGTGTTTTTAAGTCTGCTGTAGAATGAAAAGGCTGAAGAGAGGGCGGGGCTCTCTTTTCAAACCAAGTTTATGATCAGGTTGGTCTGTGGATTGTATGCCGTAGTTAAAACGCGGACCAGATTTCCTAGAATTTCGGAGTGGGCACAGTCTCTTACGGCAAAGAACGGCAACTACTTGCCTATCATTTCAGTGCAAGTGGAGCTGAGCTCCCTTAATTTATTTCGCTAACAAACAAGAATTCCTAAAAGCAATATACTAATAATGTAAAACGCCTGATGCAAAAAAACAAAACAGCAATACATGTATGATGATGATGATGATGATGATAATGATGATGATGATGATGATTATTATTATTATTATTATTATTATTATTATTATTATTATTATTATTATTATTATTCGTAAGTAGTGGGATGGGGCGGGGGGGGGGGGGGGGGGGGGGGACAGGAGAAGACTCCAGATCCGGGAAATATGATCCGTTTTTTCCTCATGTTCGCGGATCAGCGTCTGTAAGTAGGCTACAAAATACAGGACGATGATCCAGACTTACAGACGCCAGTAAGATTCACAGGGGGTCAGATCGCCAATTCAATCGGCTACCTCTGCTGAAAACGTTTATTACTCTTATCCAGGTTCACATGGCCATGCAGGATAGGATACTTACTGATTGCTCCGGACGGGGTACTTCATTAGGTGCGCTTACCTCGTGCGTTTGATTGGTTCTCATGTCTGTCACAGGAAAAGAAAGAGCCTTTTACTGCATACAGGAGGAGAAATATAGGCATCGACAGCAGCATTTTTCTGCGTGTGTCGGTGCCTTTAATGCATTTAATGAGCGAAGACTGAACAGGAGCTTAGACAATAAATACAGTGGCTGACACCGAGTCCTTTGTTCCCTCAAATCAATTCCACAGCGCATCTCTGTCCCTGCATTCAGGCTTTATTTACAACGTACCATTAAAAAATTCTCCTGCCGTAATTGCGTCTTGTTTCCTCTGCACCCGGGTGTTTCATAATTTCACATCGTTTATGTTGCGCAGCTAGACTGTCACTAGTATCCAAACATATCAACAGGGGACGCATTATGAATTCATATCGACTAGTAGTGATAACGCAAATAAATGATTTGATATAAGGATTTCATAAAGCTCCACTGCATACGGTCTTCTTTGCGCATTGGATGTTTCTTGATTATACTAAACATATGTCTATAATGTCAGAAGTTGTAGGTCATGATATCATGAGATATATATAACTCTTATTAGCTGGTGTTAAATTGTGTGGGAGAGTTGTGAAATCGAGTTGTCGTGCTTTGTTTCCTGTGTATTTTTTTTGCATTGTGCCCTGGTAATTTGTGGAGTGAAAACTCTGAACTCAGAGACTGTGTTATTGTTCAAGCTAGTTTTTGAAAAAGCAAGGCGAGCCATCTTGTTCTATTAACCATCCAATACATGGCTCTTCAGTGTAGCCTATTCACAGTGTGTTGTCATCGACATTAACCACAAGCCAGGCTCTGCACGTGCGCGTATATATTTTTCTGCAGAAGGCATATGCGTTAGGAGAGTATGTCTGTGTTTTGCTTGCAGTTGCACGACCTGACCATTTATACAGCGTTTGTCCACTGGGGGACTGTGTGTGCAAAGCAGAACTCTTAACCAAGATGCCACAGCACACCATTCAGGCAGGACTTATTTTAGCTACTCCGTGATGTAACAATGAATTTTCCCATGGAAATCCTGTGATGTAACAATTAACTCTCTTATTACATCCCCTATTTTTATTGTTTGTTTTTTTTTTTTTTGATTTTTATGTATTAAATCCTAGATAAACACACTGTGGTAATATGTAACATTTTGTTTCACAGGTTAAACATTACACATTCATCAGACTACTGTAACATTACAGAACTATTGAGTGGGTGTGAGCTGTTAGCTACACGGTCAGACAGAACAGGCAGCAAATCTTCTCTGTTCCATAAGTTCAGATGTATGATTTTCATGTTTCAATGATGCATTGGTCTAATCATTCAAACACATGTCTCTCCATCTGGACATATTTGCACAGCTTCTGCTTCTACACAAAGACAAGCTATCTCCACATTTTTAACATTATGGTTGTAGTTGTCATAATAAAAGCTCTCTCTACGATGAACGCAGCTTGTGCCAAATAAAGTATTATTATGTCCTTGAAGACTCAAGTGCTGCTGTTGCATTTTCCAGAATGTGCCATCTAAAAATAACTGGATTTAGAGGAACAAAGTCATAAACCACTGAAAAACAATTTAAAACATTTAAAAAAAAGAAAAACAATTTTGCTTTGCATGTCATGTTTTCAGAAAGGTATCAGTGTTTCAGTGGTTCCTTTCAATTTGATATTTCTGCTGCTGTAACCAACAGCTTTTCCACATTTTTGTGTAGCTTCGGTAGAATTTGCAAACCATGGTATATTGCATTTCCCTGTAGGGGAAGTGCCATTCAGCTAAGATTTAAAAGAAAATAAAGTGATAAGAATCTCTGTAGAACCTTTTTATATTGTTTCAAGGTGCAGTATGTATTGGTGTTGCGCAAAAGTTCCAAGAGCAACAGCTACTATTAGAAATGACAGTTTTTGCATCTATTCAGTCTTGGGAAATTAGACTTAGAAATGGCCTTAAATGCATACATATATTTGTATTGTGATCCAAAGATGTGAGTTCGAAAAGCACACAAAGTGAGGCTGAAGTGTTCTTTCTTTTTTGTTTATTTCTGTTCGGATTATGTGAGCAGCTTTGTTTGTGGAGATGCCTGCTTCTTGCTCTCTTTCCTCTCTTGTTTGCTGTGGTCTGTTATTGATGTCCATGGATAGGGATGCATTGATTTTCTGAAATGCAACATTGATTGTATCAACACTGTTTCGCTACATCAACACACTCGGCAGTGGAAGCCGGCATTGTGCTCATTGATGGGTTTAAATTTGCATTTTGATTCAAAACACGTCAGAGCCAGAGCTAGAAATGTGGCGAGACATATTTTCTTAGGAGATTATAAATTCATAAGTCATTGATTGAGGGAGCAGATATTTTGGGGGGGGGGCAGGGGAAGAGGAGGAAGAGATCATGAGGTAGTTTATTTGTTTTGTAATGCATGCATGTTGTCACTTTTCCCTAGTTGTCCATAGGACGCCAGAGGCAGATTTCTGAGAGTGACAGAGAAAGGGAGACAGAGGTTCAATGCTGCCATTCAGCAGCTGAGTGCTCCTGGAGCTTGATAGCAGACAGCTACAGCTCGGCAAAAAACAAAAAAAACAAAAACACAATCAGGGCAAAACTATTGCTATTCAAGTGGCGCAGTTGCACAGATCGCTTTTGTTTGAAAGGAGACTTGAATACTAATATGAGGTTTTGGCATAATGGAAACGATTAAAACCAAACTGCATATGCAAGGGAGGGTGCCTTCGCCGGCGGTCCGAGCCACTTGGCAGGCTCGTGGAAGGGGTCAAGGCACAGGGCAGGGTGGGGTCAGTGAGGTTACCGTCTTGACGGCCGGTGAATATTTCGCAAGCCCGCTTCCGTGGCACTCACCTTGCCGTTTTCCTTTGAGGCATGGTAAAAAGGGGACTGTGTAGTTGTCCTTTGAAAACAAACATGCCTTTTATAGCGAGCCAGCAGCCAACTGAAAGTTAAACCAGTAAAATGAAGCCTGAGAAGGTCATCTACCTGACACCCTGGGTAAACACGTTTTCGCTAAGCAATTACTTGACAAGAAGGCAAAATTGGATACACGCTAAATGATAACAAGTAGAAAAGTACCCTTACTACCTCCTTAGGAGTGACACGATGTTCTTGCTACGTTATATCACATGCTTTACATAATAGATAGTACATTTGTTAATATATTCTTGGTTTTTAATATTAGTTAAACTGTGTCGAACATGTGTTTAAAAAAAAATATTGAAGCAAAGGTATTTCTTATTTTAAATTTGCTCTTAATTTTTAAAAACTAGCAACTTTATCTCTTGTCCAATTAAAAGCTTCTAGATCAATTAAATGACTACTTGGGCTTAATCACCGAGGCAATATTATGCAATTAACAAAAGTAAATGTTTTATACTTCATTAGCACACAATTCCTACAACCTGCCACATGCACAGATAGACGTGTGGGGAATCCTTTTTGCTGCAGAATTAATTTTTTATTTTCATTTTATTTTTTAACATGCCACAGGTGCCCTTTTTATTTAGAGGATGTGCCCCCCACCCCACCCACTCCCCCAATAGGTCTCTGCACAGCCTTGCCAACAACACACATCATAGAGAATTTCAGTATTGCCATTCTCTATGACAGCATTGCAGACGATTGTTGAGAGACGTAATATCCAAATGAGTATCAATCATAAGGTCAGTTGAAATTAACTGAGGTAATTTTGAATTAAAATCAGATTAACTGAGCTCTTTTTGGATTTAAATAAGAATACATGTCAGGTCCAGGGTTGGGAACACCAGTCTTAATCTATAACTCTCTAATCTCTCTAGCAAGTGGTGTCAGGGGTGTTCTCATTCCGATGTCATGGACTCACTAACCTGATTCAAATGTTCCTGACCCTCTATCACATTGGCCAAGATCCAGAAATGGTTGTTTGTGGGGTCTAAACTAGAATCCATTCCAGCTGCATCAAACCCCGACTACCACTCAATTCTGCGAAATTCCAGGTATGTTGAAAGCAATGCCACTCTATTAGCTTTTAAAGTGTTCTTCCATAATAAATGAGTTTGAAAAAGGTTTAAATGTGTGTTTTTGAGCGAATACCCACAGGCTTTGCTTTTCGCTAATTCATTTGCCACACCAGCACTTTAATGAAAGACCATTCTCCGACCTCTGGAGAATGCACTCCCTTGATTAGAATCAAAACCAAAACCACGTGGTGTCTGTAGATCAGTTCTGTCTGCAAACCCAGAACACTTTAGAATGAATCATTTAACCGGCACTGCTGTTAAGGGCCTTTTCCAGCCGCACGCAGTAAAGACTGAAACGTAAGCCATTGTAAAACAAACACCACACCAGACAAGTGCAGTATTTAAAACTGCTTTCACAGTTTTAACGTGAATACTAATCAGGAGAAGAGAATCAGGCTTTTTTTTTTACGAATTGCGTAATAGGGCTGAACACTTTTAAAACTGAAACAGGATCCTTGGCTTACGGTGGTTATGTAACCCTGGATTGAAATCAACCCAGTATATTCCTTAAAGCTTCTAATGCTTGTACACATTAATTAAGCTAATTCAGGTAGGCTACAGTGTATCCATTTTCAGGTGCCTCATAAGAAAATGGATGAATGAGTGGTTTTTAAAAAAATGTCCCTTAGCATGTCTTTTTTATGTTTGTTTATTGTAAATCAAATAAATGGTATTAAACGTTGTGCGATTTTAAATGGATGAACCAATAACAGTGTTTCAGTGTTTGTTCAACAGCAATTCTATCTTTGCTAAAAGTTAAGTGCATTGTTCATACATTACTGGCCACAGGACAAATGAAAACATAAACTGCCTACATCTGTACTCTTGTGCAGAATTTGTTGAAAAGGATTGGGTCAGGTCTTTTACTAAAAATGGCATTTAAAGCGGCAGCACTTAGTCCTGCATTTCTGCAGACTCCTAACCCACGTTTTCATTGCGCTTTGGGTCTTCTGACATGGGCAGGGCTTTCAGCCCAATTGCATCACGCTCTCTCTGATAAACTACGCACATATCAACTCTGTGTGCGGAGGAACCACGTCAATGGTCTACCACAGAGTGATTATCATAATATTGCCCATGCTCAGCAGGGGGGAAGAAAGGGAAGAAAATGAAATGCACAGCTTTCCTTTACCACCCCCATATGTCATGCCATGGTCTAATCACCCTTCTCAAAGTAATTCTGAAAAAAGCTTAGCTCACTTTAATAACTAATACAGTCAAGAATATAGGCAGATAGCAATAGCTTAGTCACTTTAAAACTGCGAGTCACAAACAACAGCTGGAAAAAAACAAAATCTGCATAATGTATCGAGCGCTGACACCCCTGTGACGGCATCTGCAGGGCCGGGGAGAGAGTAATGTCTCTGTCACTAATGACGTGTCCTACACGAAATCCGATAAAGCCCACACCAGGTGGACGAGCTCAAGCTACGATCCGTTTCCCCCCGTCCCGCTGGAAGGCCTCATTCAGCGTGAAGGCTGGGCGTAACCACGGCGGAGGCGACGAGGCCGGCCGCATGACACGTCCCTTAACCTCTGACCCCTAGGTAAACAAGGAAGACGGTGCAGGAAGGGAAGTGGGGGTGGGGAGGGGGGCTCGGAGTGAAGAGTGATAAGAGGAGAGCACTGCTCCGGTTGACTGATGGCAGGCGGAAGGAGAGAGGGGGGACTTCTCGCACTGCAATCTGCGCAGCTATGGAAACCGATTGATTGGGCAGGATTACCGCTGTTTATTGGCTGTAAAAGCAGCATGTCCGTCTGTGTCGACAGAATTACCTTAGTGAAGTGTCAGCATTGCATAATAAACAACTGCTCCCCACGGACTACATATCTTAAGGTAAAACAGATGGTAAACCAAGATCAGATGCAGGTGATAAACAGAAATATTTGGAACATCAATATAAAGTCAATGTAAAATACTTGGGTATTGGGCCTCCATGTAAGGTCAGTAAAGCCTTTATGTATGGTGGCATAAAGTCTACCAGAGAATCATGCTGGGGGAATATGACAGTATTCTTCCAAAAGAAAGTTGATCTCCTCACACCTATTTGATGATAGCAGAAAACAGTACCATTCCAAATATCTTCCAAAATTCATTTTTCTTCCACTAGCTATGAATCATTGGTGGGTGGGGCTTTGTAGACAGCTGTTACCTAATGGAACTAACCATAAACCATAACACATTACAACAGTACCACAGTCAATAGTCAGAAACATGGTTTAGCTGCTGCACAATGTCAAACCAAAGATTTTATGGACATTGCTTTGGACGGATGGTCTCCCAGTGCATTAGCTTACTACAGGATGATTCCCAGCTGTTAGTCCTGTATACTCAAATAAGACATGATGTGTTTGGAAAGATGAGCAATAGTTGTGAGAGATGATGTGTATTGGAAACCAGTGCTTTGAAAATTGCTGCAGAGAAACCCTTTTCGCAAGAGTGTACCGGATCAATATCTGTCCTTTTCCAAAGTTTAAGATCTTTCTTCCCCCCTTTGGGGCACTAAGAAAACAAATGAAGATATAATGCTGCAGCTACAGCTCTGAAGACTTGTCTAGCTTTGCAGAGCTCTGGCCCGCAATATTAATGACTGCATTATTACTTAATTTTGTTGTGACTTGCAGTGATTAATTGATATGCTGCCATTAAACACAGCTAATTTGTAGCAGGAGCAAGCCTCCTCGCACATATTGGAAAGGAAAATGAGATTATGAGTTGAATGATCTATAACCAGCTCTGCTGGCTGTTGATGTAAATTGATTAAGTCGTTCGATGTGACAGAGTGATCATCCCAAGAGTTCCTGCTGACCAAGGGGGAAACAAATGCTTACATTCGGGAATGTCTAGCAATATCCTATGCATGATTATTAAATAATCTGCAATATACAGGATTTAATTTGGAGAAAGCCAGTTATGGACAAATTTTGCATTGCAGTTTCACCCAAATTGACTTGCTTTAGTCTTCTCCTCGCTTCTGTTCAAGATGGTGTGCATGGCCTCAGAAATTAGCATTTTGTCAAGGGGAGCATATGTTAGTTTGGATGTAAGGCCTTTGACAGTATATGGTTTTGATTTTCAAAACAAATATAACTAAAGAAAAATGTTAGAAATCTGTCTAAATCCATTAGATCAGATGGTGTTGGGCTTCATTTTTGGGATGGAGCAGTCCTGAGCTGGAAATGGATTCAGTCTGACCGTCCCTTGCATTGTTCAGAAAGATGCATGAATATTCATGAAGTCAGGGCTGCTTAGCCAAAAGGCTCTGCTTTCATCCTGTCCCGATGATGCATTCTGTTTAAACGCTCATGTTATTTGCCTTCCTGGAAATTGAGACCAATGAATAATCCCCCTCAGAAAGGACTTGTTTGCAAATGTTCAATATTTCCCCCGAAATGGCATCTGTACCAACATAAGTCACTGTTTTGTTGGGCAATTAAATATCCGTCAGTGGGTAAGCACAATATGACGAGCTGTACTGAGCGCATTTATTTGGATGGGAAACCGCACTGGGTCATTGAAGACTATGTGCGATAAACTGCCTTCCCCTTATCTTCTGCCCGGCACACAAACAGGACGACTGCCATCAGGGTGTTTGGCAGAAATGAACCCAGTAAATCTGCCACCCCTGTTTTGCAACATCAAGCTTGAAGAGCTCATTCGACATTCATCTGGAGGTGCTCTCAGAAAGGGCAGCTGAGGGGTTAACTATGGTGCCATGAATCACTCTTTGAAACCCTCCTTTAAATGAGGATCTCGGTGTTAAACTGACACGCGGAAGAGAGGCAGGTCACGAAAAAAAAAAGCTTCTGCTTCACAGGCGTACAATAAAACTGTTTTCCAGCTGGCATTTGAGGCATTCATATTGCTGACAACATTTCAGTGTTTCCCATTGTTTTCCAAACTGAGAATGTTCTCCCTGACATTATCAGAAATGTATTCCAATCCTATTTTTGAGGTTTTTTTTTTTCTTCTTTTTTTCTATTGATTAATGTAATGAAGATGCATTTCCATAATTTTTGCACATTGTGTAATCACCCTTATTGATTACCATAATGAAGACGTACTCTGGCCCATTCTATATGGAAATGACTTCCCTGTCTGCACCTGGCTTCTATTCTTTGGACCCGAGTGCTCTTTGTTCATGGCTGGCTGCCCCATTGTTAGAGATCCGACCGGCGGGCGACCGTTTGTCATCATTAATATGCATTGAACTGATGTTTGTCCCCATGCAAATGAAGGCACATTAGCAAATTGAATTAGGGGGGCTAAATTTAATTTGGCGTGATGTATCGCTGTAGATTCCGTTTTTTAATCACAGTTTGCACGTTTCGCGTTTGGCCATCTTGAAATCGCATTTCACGGCAGATTGTCTACCCAACTCGCGGAGGTGTTTGGCCAAAACTCAGTGAGAGTCGGTGGAAATCGCCTCCCCTCACAACATGTCCGCAGTAACTGCCAAATCCCCTTCTCCAAATTCAGCGTTTCGAGTTGTCTTGCCCACGTTGTAGCTCAGCCGTCTGTTCAGCATAGCCAGTCTGCATTGTGCTTCGTAAGGTCCTGAAACAGCAAGGTCAAACAACGAGCGCCGTTGTTTCATAAAGAGCAGGGCCTAGGCGCGAGAGAACCATCACATGAACCAATAAGCATTGCCCTTTTTTTGCCACATCAGAGCCCTTTTAGTCTAATGACCCAAAAAGCAGCATTTTCCCTGTTAATCCACGACTAAAAGAGAAAAGATTTTAAATAAATCAGTGCTGAACATGTTCATTTAGATCGCTTACGCTGCATTTAGAATGAGCTTTTTTCTGCTCTCCCAAACTGTGCCTGAAGGGTAATTGGGTGGTTGAAACGGGAAGATCGAACCAATTTCCTTTCCTCACAGCCAATTTGCGGCATCATTTCACTAAAGACGGGACACCACCATTTTGGTTACTAGAATTGTGTCTCCGGATCATGTTTGCGAGCGGAAACCTCTTTCTTTATATTATTCCACCAGGCTGAAAATTAATTCGCTGAAATTCTATGAACCTGTCGGATAATTGCTGATGTGATCCAAGCACATTGGAAATGGACATGCTAGATTGCACATGTTAGTTTGCAAATTTTTTCTCACACAGTGCTTCATCTGTGCTCTCCTAGGTGACATAAAGAAGGACACACATCAACCCTTTGATAATTTCAAATCCATAGCTCAATCCATATTTGTGTATACGTACAGTGAAATACCCCAGTCTCCTTGCATTCATGCAAGCATTCATGATTTGTCCGTGCTACTCTTTTCCATCACGATGTGTAATGCGTTTCAATTAATAACTCAATCAGGGCATAATTCCCTCCTGCCACTCCAAGGAAGAACTCATTTAATTGGAACTAAGGTGCTATTAATATTCCGCTATCACTGGGAAATAAAATCCCACGTTCTGTATCAACAAGAGGATAGCGACCGATTACCTTGCCAGCCGATGACCAGGGAGAGGGGTATTAATTAAACACCCGCTGGAAACCTGGGAGCACCATTTGAAAAGTTGTGCACTATTCTGTGTCAACCTGCTGTCTGCGAACTGCTTATTGGGATCCCAAACCGAGAAAAAACGTATGACATAAAAGCACGAGAGCTTACCTGGCCAGCTCGGTCCATGTGCACCCCCATTCTCAGATTATAATTGGCCCAGCAGCGTCTAGTTTGCTGGCTGTGCTTTGCTCGTTTCATCTTCACAAGAGTCATATTCATGAGCTATATACACATTTATGCTCACTTTCCCTGTGAATACAAACGATAACAGATAAAAAAGCTTTTTTTGTAACGTTCAGAATTTGAATTCTGAATGGAGTTCTATTTCTGAAGCTTATTATGTGCTGTCAGAACATGCAAACTCTTCCCGGATACAGAATAATGATAATATAGCACAAAAAAGCAGAATGTATATGTTTACTTTTATTGCGCATCATGCTTTCCATTGCCCATCATTAGTTTACATTAGATTAAAGCTGGTTGATATCCAGTAACTTGGTGACATGGGTTGCCATCATATTCAGTATTCTGTGGTGTGTGTTCTTTTCTTGGCTTGCCTTTGACAGTTGTGTGGGCTGAAAGAGTGAAAAAGAGCCAACAGGAAATATTAAAGAAAATCAACTGAACGGAATGAAAGTAATAAAGCCAAACCAATGATTTGTATGGCATGCATGCAAGGATAATCGCAAATCAAGGATGATACAAATGTATGGCTAATGCTATAAACCAACTAAAAAGTAAACAAAAGACACATTGCATAGCCATTATAGAATAAGTATATGTCAACTGAAGAAAAATGGGGGAAAAAAAACAAGGTGATCTCCTGACCAAGGTCATCTTGAGTGGACACTCACAAAAAAGAGGCATTTCAAGAAGGGACAGCAGCCATTTGACAATGTAAGACCTGTGTGTGTTCTGAAGGGGTGAGAGGAGTGTCAGCCTCAGAGTGGGGAGCAGAGATCAGGGAGGTCAGAAGGCCAAGGATCCCAGATAACTGTGATGGGAGCAGAGTCTGATTACACTGGAGGTGAGAAAAAGCCCTGGTCAAAAACACAAAAAAACAAAACACAGCTCCACCAAACTCAAGGCCGTCCTCCCCGCCTCAGACAAAGGGAGGTCAGGACTGCGTGAGACGACACAATCATACTTGGAAATATTATGGCAAAATGGAGGTAATGGCCCATAGAGAGGCGGAAATTATCGCAGCCTGGACCCCATTCATCATTGTCAGGTTGAATGGAAAATTAACAAATCCCCTAATTAAAAGACCTCCTCTTTGCCAGTGAAGCGAGGGGGGGTGGGCAAGGGTGGATCGGTCGTGGCCACGTGCTTGCTGTATTGTACAGCGACAGCCTGGCTTATGCCTCACCCCACCCCCCACCACCACCACCACCCTCTACCTTCTCCCCAGGCCCCCCTGGCTTTAATAATTGCATAATATAAATGAATGTGTCTGCCTGGGCAGAGCGGTTATTTCTGGATCAGAGCACTCCCATTGACGAGGGGGGTGACCCCAGCTGCTCCCCCGGGGAGCGAGGATGGGTCTGCCCGGCAGCGGAGCTCTGGTTCCTAACGGTTCCTCCATCTGCACACCGGCCCTGCCAGAGACCCCCCTCCATCTGCACCCCCCACCCCCCCCCCAATTCTATTCAGGCCACACGCCACAACCCCACCCCCTCTCCGCCCTGGGTGACCCACAACACGTGTCATTGTCACCATATGACACTGAGGGGGTACAGGGTGGGGGGTGGGGGTCTTTAACAAGAGGAGCTCAAGTTAGGCAATTAGGCATCTTCCTGCTGCCAGTTAAGTCATGGTCACCAAGCATGTCCTTGACTGTGTCGAAGCCGCTCCAACCCTTCTCCCTTCTGCACTGATACAGTTAAGCATTTTGGGTATATTTGTGCTTTCCCTGAAATGTACACCATTGCACAGGGTTATTATGCTGGACTGTGGCTTTTCCTTTGTCCAATACTGAATACATTGTAGTTAGGTCAGAATGCTTTAAACCTGCAAAATAGTAAACATACAATTCTGAATGCATCTCAACTTGCTTTTGTCTATCAGATGTTTATGATAATAATCCTGCCAAAATTATATTTCATCCCATTCAATGAGATGATTTTAAAGCAGTACATTTGTACACTTGAACACAGATACCACTATTACAAGTGGTATATGTATATTACATTGTATTTCATGAAAGTGCATAGTTCTTTTGAAATTTTCTTCTAAGCACATTTTGAATATCTACAGTTCCCACATGGGAATCACACAACCGTTTTTAACGATAGATTCTACTTCAAGTCGTCAATCTGCAACTGGAAATGTGTTCATCTATTGTGGGTCAACAAACTTCAATGGGTGGGCAGCCGACACAAAGACTTCTCTCTCAAGCACTCTCAGCTGACTTGCAAAAGCCTGAAAGAAGACATCAGTATAAAATTTGCAGGGACTGGAAACTGGAAACCCACATATTAATACCCATCATGAGTGATAAAACAAATACATCTGCTATCCATGCCTGAATTTTAATATCCAGTCCACAAAGCTCTTTTCCAGTTTGTTTAGCACTTTGTAAATATTTATAAAATGAATACTAGTGCATACTAATTTTAATCAGTAAAACATCACAGCAATATTTGAGCATAGCAAAAAAAAAAAAACATTTTACAGTGAGAAGATTTTTTCAGCATATTTTTATGCCATTTTTAAATGGGCAGTCTAGCAAAACCATAATTTGATATTTGACAGTTATTATTGTTATTTTTTAAGTTATTCCAAATGTGACTGTACTTTAGTGGAAGGCCTTATTTACTCTGAACATGCATGTATTTTAAAGCTTATGCATGAAAGAACTTTAGGAACTCTGGGCCTGGATGGTTTACAATGACCAATATCTGTCTAACCACAGTGTATGTCTACACATGATTTATGTATTTCTGAGTGATTCAGAGTAAAAATAGATGATTTGACTTAAAGGTACTATTGGGTTTTGGCCTTTAAGACAATGAGGAAGGGAGGTGGGGGGTTGGTTCAGCAGTTTTCTTTTTTAAATAATTGTTAACAGATGGGGTAAATTTAGGATTGAATTTTACAATTGTCCATGTATCACTTTTACAGATGTAAGATTCAAGGAGTTACTTTTTATTTAGGGTACCCGTTCCCCTATGAGACCATTTGAGTTTTGACTTGTACAGTCCCTTCAGAACAGCAAAAGTGGCGATTGTGCCATCTGCACCACCAAAAGTAGGTAGAGAGGGATACTATAGTGATGGTTCCCCCATGCATGTTTGAGTCAGCTTCAGCCAAAGGATACTATGAAATGGCCAAGGAAGCCCAGAGTTCAACCGAACCACTGTGAATCTTGTGGGCTTCTCCTGAATGCAGAGCTAAATGGAGTTCTGTGTGAAAGTGGAAGGAGGAAATGTGTTGTAATGAAGGGTTTCCCCAAAATTTCCAAGTCGAAGGCCCATGTAATGAATTAATTTTCACTGTGACACCCTTATTACAGACGTGCCCAAAGGGCTGTAGCGTCTGCTGCTTTTCGAAGTGATTTAGCACTTAGTAAGTGCTTATGTTAAGTCACTAGATTGGCAAACACACCTTGATTCCAAAGCTAAAAATTGGCTACTGATTGAAAGGAAACCACAAAAACCAGCAGACACTGTGGGCATTCAAGACAGAAGATTTAAAACCTTGCCTCATTCATATACAGTATAGCTTAGCAGGTGTCCCGATTGTTGTTATATTATTTCACCATTCTTTTGCATGATCATTGCTTTTTTGTTTGTTTTTGGTCATTACTGTAACCTCTGTGAATTTGTGAGAGCAGACAAGTATGTGCTCTCCTTCAAAGTACATGATGTCAAGCCACTGATTTTTTTCCACCCCAGGGGTCAGTGGTTGGTACATGCTCAGACTTGACCATTCCACCCTGGGCGACACTAAGGCCAGAATCATGGTCTGGATTCTATACCAGACAATGGGGCCCATACATTAGAACAGCCCCTTCATAAGATGAGACAAGCAGCATTTATTTGACATAAATACAAACCATAAATTAATGTAATGTTGTCCATTCTGTGTTTGGGTTCATTTGTGTAAATGTCTGTGCAAAGAGAACACAGAACACCATGTGCTTTTCACATGCATGTTAAACCCCGTATGAAAATGACTCAAGCCGTCCCTACAGATTTGAGGGAATGTTCCGGTGCGTGAGAGGCTGGCGCTCGCTGTAATGTGCTGTTTGCGTTCGGCTGAAGCTGGATCGCTGCGGAGACGTCGGATCACGCACATCGAGTTTGACGCGGGCACAATGGCTCCTTTTGTTTCCCGGGCCCAGGGAGAAATGGCGGCTGACCTTTTCGGCGTCGCGCTCGTTTCCCGAGCAGGCGGGATCGGCGGGCGGCTGACGCGAGAGCGCCGCGGTGATTGAAAGCTCGGCACAAAAGTCACCCCGCCAGATAAAAAAGCGAGATACCGTCAGCTCATTTACCGGCTGATTTATAGTTTTAGGAGGTTCCTGCCCGTCCACAGGAAAGGGAAGTGGTGGGACAAGCAAATTACGGCGCTCTCCACTGGCATGCGAGAGTGACACAGGAAACCATTGATTTATCCTCCTACACATTTGGATATATGAAAAACTACTTTGCACAGGTTGATAAATAGAAGGTGTAACTCATTTCTGAGACACATTATTGTTATATATATATTTTTTTTTTTCCTTCAGGAGATCTTATTGGCCCACATCCTCCAGTAAATAATGAGTTGTGAGGGGAATGAGGACAGATTGTTGTTGCTTGAACAATATAGCCCCACCCTCTGCTCCGCACACTGGCTACGTTTTCTATCAGTGACTGGGAAAAGACATATGGGATGGGGTTTCCACCCCCCACCCCCACTCTTTGTTTATCATAAGAATAAGAATGGTGGTGTCTCAAGGCCAAGTGTAGGGAAGCAACTGACAGTTCAAAGGTCACACTTCATTGACCTATCAATCCACTTCCCCCAGTCCCCATGGAGACCTGCGCCTGCCGCCCACACACTTTTCATCTGCCTGAACAATGAAAGAGCCCTAGCCTTTTATGTGGTTGTCCCACTGTCTATGAACTCAGCTGAAAAATGATCTCTTTCACGCTAGCACTTGCATTTTTGTCTGTAACTGTATTCAGAGAACTGTTTCAAATAAAGCACATTGAAATTCCTTTTTACAGTTATGCTTTCTGATTCATTATCATACCCTCGTCCAGTTTCACATTGCTCGAATGGTCCCATCAACATGAATATGCTCCTTCTCAAAACAGAAAACTTATACCTAGTCAAAATCCATTTACAGGACTAAAGTGAAATTGGCCCACTAGTGACAATACTGGAAACTATGACATCCGGAACATATTTCATAAGCCCTTTGGTAGCTAGCCATGCTACCATCTACAAAACATGCACACACTTAAATAAACATTAGCTATAACCTTACCCTTCAGTTGCTAGCCAGCTCTGCTAGTCAACGCTACATATTGTATTGTCTTCCATAGCTGTTAAATTGTATCACTAATGGTATCTTTTCGTTTGAATCATCTGAGCAGTGTTGTGCGCCAATTACATACCTGCAATGTTGATTTCAGGCCAGAATTGACGCAGATCCAACCACTTGATATCTGGGTAGCCTACTTAAAATATGAAACTTCTGGCCCAAAGTCAGCATTGCCGGGCTAGACACTGGTTCGAAAAAAAAATGTTACAATGCATCAGCAACTCATGAGTTAGTACAACTGTATTAAGTAGCTACATGCTACATAAACAATGACCTTTGACCTCAGATGGGTGTGCAACATGGGTAGTGTAGGCCATACCATGTGCCTTAGATAACGGAGTTACTTGCGTTACCATTACTCTTGGGAAACTGAAGATTTCCTGGAATCATCAAGCATATGCTCCACTCATGAGTTTCTTGGCAGTGCCGCACACAGCGTGATAATTGAATCTTCCGTCAGCCTTGTGTCATATGCGCCTGTAATTATTCACACTGTCTGAAGATGCATTTAATGAATTTTTTCTTACTACCTTGAGACCTTGTGATAAATCCTCTGTGTAATCCATTTGGACTGTCCCTCAAGAAAGTGGGGAAAATCACCATTTCGGTAAATTATCACAATTGCTTCTTTCAGTCTGACTGTTAACAAAAGCCCCTGTGTGTTGTTGATTGTGAAACGGAAAGTGCAACAAGGCACATCTGGGTACCGGCCTTCGCCGACGCCCTCTCGTCTTGTCATGCGAGCTATTCACCTAATGCCATCTGCACTTACGTTAGCAAGAGAAAGGCAGAGTGAGAAGAGCAGAAATAAGAAAAGCGGGAGAGAGAGGGAAAAGGTGCTAGGAACGAGGCGAATGAAGCATGGTTCAAAGCACTCTCTTCTGCTGTTTACAAACACGTTAGGCTGGAACGCAGCAGGAGGAGCGGAATATTCTTTGTGCAGAGACGCAATATGTGGCGAAGGGTTCTTGGCCAGCCACACGGCTGGAACGCTGAGAGAGCAGGCTCACTCTGTTGTCGAATTGATCTATATTTATCTCTCCCTCCTTCGCTCTCTCTCTCTCTCTCTCTCTATCTCTTTCTCTCTCTCTCTGTCTCTTTGACATGCAGTCGTGGATATTTGCAGCTGGTGAATTTTTAGAAACCTAAGCAACAGTGGGTGCCTTTGGGCACCTTCCCCTGCCAAAGGTGTACAATCGGCAATTGTTATTAATTCCAGACTTTATTGCAGATTTCCTACGTAACTAAAAATAAATAAAAGAGCTTATTCAGGTACAAATCTTTTTCTAACAATATCTTGATGTGTTACATCTAGATTGCAGGTGCTGGCTAAATGTCATTTTCCAAAAAAAGTTTGAAATATGTGAAATGACCGATGTATAAAAATACCAGATTGTACCCGAGAAATTAGCCTAAATACTCTCTGAATGACCAATCATCCTAAATAAATAAAAAGGAATAACTATATTGAGAAGGGAAACCATGTTCAACATGCTAAATAAACAATATATTTTCTCTATATATATATATATGTATTTTAAAATCATAAATTATTTGCTTGCTTTCCATAACTTTGAAAGCACTCAATGCACTTTAAGGATGTACATATACATATTATAGGCTTATATTCCTGCTGAATTGCGGGTTTAAAAGAATCCCCTGTCATGCAAAACATTTGTTAAAGGCGGTAGAAGGTAAGAACTTAATTGCCAACCCACTATATGCACAGGTGCAGGTGGACATGTGATAATTCAATGTAAATTATGTATAACACAGAAATACTAAAAGCAGTGTTCAAAGCATTTCAGGAGAAGTGTGTCTTGATTCTGAAAAAAAATGTGTTCTGCAACATCTTTGAGAGAGGTTTGCAAGCAATATCTGAGCTGTGCAAACATAACCTTCCTGCCCTCGACCGTATTTATCATTTTAATCACCCTACTTGTTTGCTCTTAACACTTGGCAGGCCCTGAATGTTGCATTTGCCTTTCTTATCTATTTTACAACCTGTTTATATTTCCTTGACCCGGAGTGACATAGATCAACTTTTTTCAGACAATACTGGGCAATGCTTCTCATGACCCGGGTTCTGTTCCTAAGACTTTGGTGACAAAGTTCAGCACAATGTAAACACCTCGAACAGCTGCCTCCGTTGGCTGAAGACTTCTCCTCAGGTTCTACCTTGCTCTCAGTAAACCACAGTTTGAACAAAATAAATTGGCCCTGCCCAAGAATCAGTTGTTTTCAGAAGCGTGCAAACATCAGAGTTTCTCTCTGTCCCTATAGATCCCTAAACTGTTTATTTCTTATTTTTTATCTCAGATTTGGCATCATATGCTGCTGTCTTTTTTTTTTTTTTTTTTTTTTTGAGGTGTTTATTTTTCTTTCACATTTCACGGTCCATGCACACTGCTCTAACATCCTCTCCTATTGAGTTCATTTAATGAGCCTCTCCTGGCAAAAGCAAATCCCTCTCCCCGCATGTTTGTTCTCCTGGAGAAGAGGAGAAGGTCAGGAGGTTATACCTCGCTTTCCTTGTTAATGTCAGTGATCCGGAGATTCGAGCAATACGACTTGGCAAGGGCAGTAACTGAAGAAGCCGTGGAGGAAGAGCAGGGAAATGGGTCCTTTTTTTAAAGCGATCCGGGGACAAAAAAATATATAAAAAAGGGGACCCCTGGTGTGTTTTTCTTCCTTAATGGACTTTTCGGCTTTGTTTTCTACTCTCTGTTTAAAGATGGCACTGCTGTAGCGACCTTGACTGTAACATATTAACCATTTGTTTCACATTTCCTCATCTAAATCAAATACTGCACATCATTCTGCTGCCAACACCCTTACATGCACCTTGAAATGAAATACACTTTAAAAAGTGCCGTACATTCATGCTATTGGTGAGTCTTATAAGGAACTCCACTGGAAACGTGACTATTAAAGTTCTGTGCCTGCATACCTACCTGCTACCTTATGTCTGCAAACCATAATACATTTCTTGTAACTGGAAGATTGAAAAAAGGACTTCAGAGAACATGTACCAAGAGGCGATGAAAACTGACGCACTAATCTAATGTTTTTAGATTAGTGTATTTTGCATTTCAACAATTACAGAACTTTACATTTTCTTAGGAAATAAATCACTGTGGTTATATGTGCTACAATTAGAATTTGATATAATGAAATCCATAATTGCAATTATTATTTTATGCAATGAAGTGATTGACTAATGCACATACATATATGAGCTACCGACAGAACCCAAAGCAATTTAATAGAAGACAACCCATTCATAGTAATTACCTAAGCCATTAAATAATTTAAAAAAATAAATGAGTAAATAAATAAAATAAAACCTTCACAAGGACAACTGCACATACAGCTAGACAGTCCCCAAGTGCATGGGCAGCAGAAACAGTATAGTTCCACATTCATGTTGATAATGGGCACAGATCTTTGCTCCCTACATTTATTTAATAATGTTAATGGTTTGCAATAATGGTTTATTCATGTATTAGTATCTGAAAATGAATCTACATACAGAGAAGCCTTAAGCTACAATTATGAAAGTTATAAATTAACATTTATTAGTAGCAAAGCCAAGGCAACGTGCTGAGATATAAATCAGTTAGAGAGCTTTCCTGTGAAATTATTTTTAACAGCTCTTGGAAATAATGTTTCATAATGATTACTAACATTTTATGCTAGTGCTTAGCAATATGTGTTTGTGTTTGACATAAAATATGCATCGAAAAATGGGTGTTGCTAAAGCACTACTCACATTTGAATACACATATTCCAGATGTCCTGCCTGTAGTTTTAATAGGCAAAAATAATATTTCAGATTTAAAGATGTATTTTTGTATCTTCCAGATACAGTTACAGGTCTCACCTGGCCAATTTTAATGGTAAAAATAACACATTCAAAAACCACTACTCTCGTTTTCATAGTCCTGTTTAATACCATCCTTTAAAAAAAACCACATTCAAAGGAACATATGAATGGAGGAAAGACCCTGCTGTTAATGCCAGGCTTGAGTTGTAAATCACTTTGGCTTCGCTTTGCCTATGGAACCCTTCAAATCCACAGGACAATGACAACAGGGCTGAAGTGCTTATTTCTGTGCAGCTCTCTGAGTGAAAGGAGATGGGGGTTTCGGTGGGTGGCGAAGAGTGGGGGGGGGGGGGGGGGGTTGGGGTGGTGGTTTAAATGCGTGAATCAAAAAACTTCCCAGACTTTTCGATATTTGAAGATTAAAGTGGGAGGAAGAAATTCCCTGGCAACGGCTGTGATGGCACAATGGCCGAGGGGGATTAGAGGAATCTCCTGGATTTCTCAGAGTACGCTGCCTCCGGAGGGCCACCGCCAGGGGCACCTTTGTTGGTAACCGAAGCACCACTAAAGGACACAGAATCTGTACAATCCCCTCTTAATGATGCAGAAAGTTTCCACAGAACTATACATGGCCGTGATCCAAGGAGTTTTGCCAGGGTCCCGTGATTTTTTTTTTGAAGGGTTAGGGGGTGGTCCTGTCACAACATTCCACAGCTCACAGGTGCAGGTAGTTCGACACAGTAAGGGGTGTGTGTGAGGGGACAGTACAAAACATGAAGAGTTCATTTCAGTTTTAATGGTTTTAATTTAAAAAAATGTTTTCTGGATTCCATTTCTTTCTCCCAGATCTCTCAGAACAAGACAAGGTTTTTGTCCTTCACAGATCAGGACATGATTACAAACAAATTACTAAGGGCCATAGCTGGAAACCTGCAAAACCTGCAGTTGCAACTTGAGGACACGTACTCTCCAAATCCATCATCTGATGCCACATCTGTGCCAACAGCCATTTTGGAAATTTTTCCAGAAAACAAAGTAATATTTTTTTTGTGGCCACTGTATCCACTGTACAACATAAATCCATTTAATACATTTCTAACTTAAATGCAGCGCATGCAGCCAATATAATACTGGATGACAGAGTAAAGGTTCTGCATTTTTTTTCACCAATGACTCAGATTTCAGGTGCTTCTGGTAATGATTGGCCAGAACATCCATAGTTCGACAGTATGTTAGTGTTCTTGGCGAGTATGCCGGTAACAGATCAGAGTTTAATCAGGTTCACAATTTCTTGGTTGGTGCAGACATTTGCACCACGTGCAACTTGATCATATTAGAGGGCCACTCAGACAGATGCAAAAAAGTTCAGCTTACAACGTAAGATGAGCCTGGCTGCCCCCGGAGACGTCTCATATGCACACGATGGTAGACTTTGTCTCGTTCTCTAGTCTTCCTTTAGCTTCCTCATCTCGAAAGTTGCTGTGCTTCACCTACTGACAGCAGCTGTCATTGCTCCTCCTTAAAGAAACCTTCCCACAATTCCAGGTCCACAGGCGCTTTTGTTAGAGCCAGGTGTTACTTACTGCATAAGACCTTTCTGGGTTGTTTGTTTGGTAAGCCTTGATTAACCGCACTGTGTCGCGTTCCTTAAGAGCTGGCTGGCAGATTGTGCGTTGGAGTATTAAAAATCCAGGAGGCGGATTGACATATGGTGAGATTTGATATTGGAAAGTTGTTCTGGTAGAGGATATTCATGGATATACAGTATATATGTCAGGTGGAGCTAAAAGACTATGATGGCTATTCCCCCAGCAAAACAACCTCCGCACATCAGCTATGCACACTGAAAACTGCCTTTGGTCTGTCTTCTGATCCTTGGAGAAAATGTGTCTTGCAAAGTCAGTGGAATTTATGCATCTACATTTTATAAGCGTTGATCTGACTTCGCTCCTGACATAGGAGGTGTACAAATGCATCCACTCACATGATCACATAGCACACACAAGATACCCGCATGGAGGCTCATACGCACATCCACCCACGGATATTACTGAACGCATTTCTCCCGGTGGAGGGGGGGTAGGTACGACAGGCTTCCTCCTTTAATTCTGCCGCATCTAGTTTAGGCAGCTGCTGAAAGCCTTTAACGGGAGCGGCCGTCGTTAAAGAAAACAAATTGGCTCGAACTTTGCCACGGACCCATGGCCGGGCGCCACAATGGCCTTTAGAAAAGGGCTCTTGTGAGCTTCCTAGGCATGAGGGCCTTTGAAAGATTTCCCTTTCTCAGGCAGGAATTCGGGGAGGATATGAAATAACAGCGAGCGTCCACAGCGAGCGCGGCGCAGCTGCTATCTTAATCAAAGCGCATTCCTGCCGCTCCAGCTCCCCTCCGCCACAGCGGCAGAGAACGCTTACATAGGCCGCTCTCTCGGGCACGGACGTGGAGTTTGAGCGCAAATACGGTGGAAAAATATACTTTCCCATGTTGTTTTTTTTATTTTTTATATGAAAGGCTCAATGTGGAAAGTCTCGAGCATATTTGCAAGTAACACTCTCGCCTGGCAATTTTAACAGTCAAAACAACGGGCCTCACGTTAAGTGAGTCTCCGGGTGTAAACTTGGGCCTGGGGATTTCACAAAGAGCACATTGCAAAGTGTTTTGGAGGTGTCAGTTTTACTGAAAATGTTTAACTGTTTGAACAGGTGTTTTAGCTTATGCCTGTTTTAGCTTACATTATGCTGAGCCCAGATTTTGAAAGTATGTATTTCTTTTATAAAGGGTGTTTTTTTTTTCTTTTTTTTAAAATAGGACTTCAATTATACATTTTCTCAACATAATGGTTACCTAGTTGCATGAGCCTGAGAGGTGTGAGAGACTCATTTTTCTTTGCGGAAATGTTGTAATGAAAAGCCATACAATCATCACTAAATCATCTCCTGGTTTTTAAAAGAGGACTTCAGACAGAAGAAGTTGACCATTATTGGAAAAACTCAGTGAGATTCTAAAATTCCTTCCGCTGATGGGGCCGTGGCATGTGGGATAATGGATCTGTCACTCGCTTGCTCTGGAAGGCCCAATCTTGCAATTAATGACCAGAGGCACATCTGGCAAAGAAGTCAGAATTCTGACTGCAACAGGAAGCTAATTGCCACCGTGGGTCAAAGCCATGCTTTTGCCTGTAAGCTTGCCCCAAGGTTAATGGCAGTGTACAGAAAGAGACCCCTGGCTCCTCTTTCCCCTTGAGAACACAATGCAAGAAAGGAAAGAAAGAATCAAAAAAGCACCACATTAGCAAACGACTGTCTTGAGAGAACAGCAATTTGAGCAGTAAGTTGTCAATTGAGTTCCTGGTCTACTGGAGGTGAATGGATGTGGAGTAAGGTGGTAAATGAGTGACTAAAAAACGTAATCAGGATTTAAAATACTATTGGTTTTTGATTTTGTTTTCATTTTTCTTCAAATCCATATGGCATATTATACTTATAGGTCTGTGTCACTGCCGCAGAGTCCAGAATTCATTTGTCAGACTGCTGATAGACTGCAGGCGACTGATCGTCCAGAGAAGTCACTGGTGTGGAAAAGATGAGGAAAATCCCATTGAATGAAACCGTTCCTCCTTGGGCAATGCTTCATACATTTATACACCACTGGCTGGGGTAGTTTGCCAAAATAGCATAAACATGGTCAGTGTCAGCCCATGTGCATACTGGAAAATGGTGTTTTAGCACAATAAGCCCTGGCACCACTGAAAAATCATATTTACTTTCTCCTTATTTACTAAGTGGTCAGTGCTTGGTGAAAACAGTGAGTCACAAAAATCTAACTTATAATTTATATTCTATTGATGGTTTAGTTGGCCCTAAAAATGAATTGAATCAGTGGGGATTCACTGTTCTACCCAGGAAGTGATGCGGCATAAGTTTGTCGACTTGTTCTGCCTCAGCCAGGACTTCCATGCATCGATATTGCAATGTGACTCATCTTTTTTTTCTTGAGAATTTTAGTTTTATCATAAAACCTGAGTTTCTGCTCAGAACACCCAAGGCCCAGCACAGTATAAGTAACTCTTAAGTAAGCACATCTTCATCACTACCACTATTGTTCTCAAATACAGGTACAGTACTGTATGTTCTTCAAACAGAAACCCCATGAGGAGGTGCGTATGAATTGCAGTCTAAAATTGTGCTGTAAATGATTAATGACTCAGAGAAAGAGAGTCAACAAATATCACTGTAACGAATGTAAACAAAGGTGCCAGACAAATAATTACACAAGTTCTTTCATCTACTTAATCTTGTCGGAAAGATTTATGATGCCATTGATTCAGGTCTAGAAAATCAATTCCTTGATAGCTTTGAATAAATTCCGACGTAAAGAATATTATGCCTTCTCATCTCATATTCTCATGGCAGGGATTCTTATGCTTTGTACGTATCTGGAATTTTCCACATTAACTATTCATAGCACAAAATCCCTCACTGTCTGTTTAAAGAAGAAAAAAAGGTCTCCACAAACTAATGCTCATTGACATCATCATATATAGCACATGTGCATGATTTTGCCATGATAAATGTTGAAACTACATGCCATCTGTGCACGTGTTTACATGAATATTTTAATTATGCCACAGCATGCCATTCCAGGGGTTATTATAATTCCAAGTGAATGTGCTTATAAATAGATTTATCACAGGTGGAACTCGGCCAAACTGTGGGAGATGAATCAACCTTATGAAAAAGGTTGGTGTCTTATGAAAAGTGTATATTTTTATGCTGATGACTGTAAGGTCCTGAAATATATGCCAATTTGGATAATTAGAACAAGGTACTTGTAAGCATTATCGTTGAGATCACTGAAGGGAACAGAAATCTCATTTTAAATGAAATGGCCACTGACCCAATGTTTGCTCTCTGTTTCTGTTTTACATTGATATATCATTGGCCTTGATAATATTTGCCTTAAATTTCTCCTGGGTGACTGCTTATTAAATACATTATGGCAAAATATTGTATAATGAATGAATAAATGAATAAATATTGTTTTTTAATAATAATTCCAGATAATCATTCCCATTACATGTCTGTGACATAACAATTATAAATTAATAAAAGAAGAGAAAACTTCAGAAGTTTAATAAGCAGGAGAACAACCTACAAGCTGGGTCATGATAGACCAAGGTCAGATTTTCTATTCTGTTTCTTAAGGGCAGTGAGTGTTGGTTGCAAATTATTTCATCACCTGATGTTCTTGTGTTTGTAAGAGAGTTGTTCCAAACACAATATGAGATTTGTCCCAACCACAGTAGCAGAAGGTCATCCTGTCAACACAGACGGGAGGAATTTAGTATAATGTGCCCCCATGTCTAGTGGCCGTATCAGGAAAGAACATCTTCTTTGATGTCTGGGTCTCCCCCAGAAGAAGGGGGGTGGCACACATCAAGTTTACACGCAAGTTTTATGGATGACCTTGAGAAATATGCAATGCCTTGATCAGTTCCCCCGGGTTGCATTTTGTGCACTTCACTCAAAATAACATCATGGCAAAATGGATTTTATTTTTGATTATGACTTGTTTTCCCACAGGCCCAGTTGTTGCAGAAGACCAAGGTTAATTTGCCTCCCAATTAGCATGTTTTAATTTTGATTAAGGGAAAGTGATTTACAACCAATTAGTTATACCATTTAAACTGGCATGGGGAAAAGAGTATAAAGAATAAAATGCATTGAAGAAGCAACATGGAGTTGTAGGACACCGGGCTGTCTTTTTACATAAGCATTTAGCCAGTGGCCTATGGAATTCATGGTGTAAATCCTGCAGATCAGTACGAATGCGCTGAAATCGGTTTTCCAGATGTAAAAATGATTCCCTTTGGAAATATACATTGGTCAGTTATTTCCACGAATAAAACGTGTGAAAACACAGCCAAATACCTATTCAAAGAATCAGTCTTCCCTTGTAAGGTCTTGTTTTATTTTATGTTTTTCCATTTTATTTGAATTTTTAAACTAGAATGAGTAAATAATAGTAGTTGTTTATTGTGTTACCCTCAAGTGGGTGTTCATTTTGTCTATGGTTTGTTAATTGTAGAGTCTGACAAATTATTACCAATAAAGATTCAACTTTGCATATGTCCCCTGCCACCAGCCTCAAGGACAGACCCAGGTCCCAAGTCCCAGGTATCCTATTAGCAGTAATGCATTAATGCTGACTAATTACAGTATATTATGGAAGGCTGGAGGGTTGAGGTGCTGCAGTTAGAAGGGAAAGGTTTGTCAAAGTCAAAGAAAAAATGTTCCAAGTGTTTTGAAAACACTCAAACTGGTAACATCACCCGGTGGTAACTGTTTATGCCTAGTCTTGAAAAAAATAAAAAGTAAAATAAAAAACACCGCAGAGAATATGTCCAATAACACTTATTGAGGGTTTTGAATGTAAATTGAAATGGTAGCTTCATGAAATATTGCTAACATTCTTCATAAATGTTTTCTATCCTTTATAAACTGAAATACCAAAACTGAATAAGGTCCCAAGATCATTCTGACAATATTCCATGTGATATTCAAAAGATATCAATAAATCATAACCTAGCTTCCTGGGTATGTCCTGGTTACTAAAAATGGTTAGCTTGGATTGAATTTATATAGACAATAGTATAGGGAATGATCAAATGGCCTGGGAATTTGAACAGGAAATCAGGGTAAGCCCTACTCAAATAGTAAAATTCTACTTACTGCACTTTGCAGCAAGTACTATAGGATATTTAATGAACAAAAGTTAACTTCTCATTCAAAATATAAGGTCTACAAGGTCTACAACCTACATTTAATGTGACACATGACACCTCCTATAGCAGTACCATCACTCTGCTTTGGGGCACAGGTTCACTGTCTGGCTAAGATGGAAGTCCACCTCAAAAAGGACCACCTGCATGATTTATAGTTGCAACATTGTTTTCCCAAAAAAGTAGTCCAAGTTAGTGGGTTGAACAGCTGATGTCAATGGATTCATATTTTGGCATTGCATATTCAAGTGAATCACAGCTGCAGAAAATCAAAAAGGAAATAGGATGTGAGGTGGCAAAGAATACATTATGCATTCTTTTTATCTATCAACCTCTATAACCATCACACATCTGAGCCTAGTTTTCTTTTTTCTGTCTACAAAAGCTGGTGCGGCTACACACGGATGTCATTTCCATTAATTAACGGGCAACAACTGAAAAATGTACAGCAGCTGCATCCACACCGCAGCGACTGTGGGCAGGCCTAACTGAAACAGGATCGGTTGTTAGCTGGCGGGGTCAACCGATGTACGGGCTAAATCGTGACACTGTACTGTGCTTTGAAAAAATCAAACACGCTCACATGGCTGTCGTGAAACATTATAGGAGCAACATGATCGCATTCATATTAGACTTCACTCAGCTCCTGGTGTAAACTATGGGCACAGCGCTGTCCTAATTACCAACAACGACATCATTAGGGCTCGTAAAACTGCTCGCCATACATATTGAGCTAATTAGCCTGGGTAATTGATTAAGATCTGAGGGCTTTCTGCTTCGGTGAATATCCTTTATCATTGCCTCCCTCCCACCCTTCCATATTGTCGCTGAGAAGGTGGGCTGCCGCCAACAGTGTACGCATTCCTAAACATTCAATACACAACTCAAGGCTCTCCACTAAAAGGATTCTCTTCATGACTGAGTGGTACTGGTTCCGTTGGCTACCTCGGTGGCTGGGTGAGGTGATCCAAACAGCAGATGGGAGCGCTTGATGAACCTTCAAAGTGTGGGCGCTCATTGACCCTCGCTGGGGAAAGCCACCGAGTGAATGGGCCATCAGACACATCACAGAGCTCCGGCTTGAAATCTACCCCAGCAAGAAGGGGAGAATAACCCCGCTCTTACTGGAGAAACTGGAATTAGAACCTGACTTATGCACAGGGTCTGCTGTTTGTAGTAACATTGCCTCTTGGTTGTCACTAAGGAAGCCTACTGTATGTCAATTTGTTGAAGGAGAGAAGATATAGTGTTTCAGAGTTATCCTGCAATGTACTGTACACAATGCAAAGTGATTGTACTGTACTTGCATGTATGGTTTTTAAGTTCAAAAGGTTGATATCGATTCAGAACATAGATAACTTGATAGATAGTAATAGCAAGCTTGAAATCCAATGAAATATTAGTTACAGAGGCTTGTAGACTGATGCTTTGTTAGTGCCCTTGGGATTATGTGTGTGTATCACATACGCTACATGACCAGGTATCAGGACAGCCCTTGGTCTGGGGCTGTTTTTCATGGTTTGGTCTGGGCCCCTTAGTTCCAGTGAAGGCAAATCTTAGTGCTATGACATTCTAGACGATTCTGTGCTTCCAACTTTGTAGCAAGAGTTTGGGGAAGGCCCTTTCCTGTTTCAGCATGACAATGCCCCTGGGCACACAGTGAGGTCCCTATAGAAATGGTTTTGTCAAGATCGATGTGAAAGCACTTGACCGACCTGCACAGAGCCCTGACCTCAACCCCATCCAACACCTTTGGGATCAATTGGAAAACCAACTGCAAGCCAGGCCCAATCAGCACATGCGGTTTGGATGAGATTTTGGATGTCAGGTGTCCACATACTTTTGGCCATGTAGTATATCGTATACAGAAATAATGAAGCATCTGCTGTTTTTTGAGACAAGATGAGAAAAGTTAAATGAGCATGGCTCCACAGGTACAGATGAATTACTCTTTATATTTTATTCAGCATTACCTCTTAAAGCATATTAATGATTCATGGTTGTAGAATTATAAGGAAAGGACATAATTAACCTTGACATAATTCACTAATCAGTGGTTAAAGCTTAAAATACAACGCACATATTCAAACAGAACTCTGACAAGGTTGGAGGGCACACATTGACAAAAATAGACACAGTTAATTCCTGTGCTCTGGTAGTGCAACTTCTCCCACAAACTTGACAATGAGTCATATGCCTTCAAGAGATAATAAGTGTCAAATGGAATCCACATAATCAATCAGGCACATTAGCAGCTCAAATTTGCATCTAAGGCATGTAGCTTAGTGGTAAATTCTGTCTTTGCCTAATTAGACTTCTAAGGAATAATTTAAAGATACCTTTGCAAAAGATTAATTTTACTCCAAGTGAACTATTGGAAAATTGAGAAGTTTGATTGAAGTTTGAGTTGTGTTGGCCTGAGTGATTATTATTTTTATTTTGTCCTGAGACTTGCCTGCAGTTTGTGTACACTCTCTTCTCTCTCCTTTATGAGTACCAATTATGTCTTCACTAATATATAATTCCACAGTTTTTTACAGAATGTAATGGTGGGCGACACATTTTTGTATTTAAATATTTAAACATTTGAAAGGAAATTCAGTAACTATAGTATAGTACACTATACTATACTATAGGCAGCAGTGTAGTATAATGGCTAAGGAGCTGGTCTTATAACCTAAAGGTTGCAAGTTGGATTCCCCAGTAGGACATTGCCGTCGTACCCTTGAGCAATGTGCTTAACCTCCATTGCTCCAGTATATATCCAGTTGTATAATTGGATGCAATGCAAGTCACTCTGAATAAGAGCCTCTGCTAAATGCCTGTAAACTAAACTGTACTCTGCAGCTAATTTTCTACCATAGACTTTCATAAAAGGTTTCAGAAGGAATTATTTGTCACATGAAAAACTTAAAACAGGACATACGTAACATTTTTTTTTTCCTTGATCTCTGAGTAACAGAACAGCCCAGCGAGCAAAAGCCAGAATCTAGACATCTAGAGGGGTGGAAATCTATTTTGGGAGATATTTTCCACATAATCGGACTAGGTTACCCATAAGGTTTTACCAGATATGATATAGCCTGTTTACATCTTAGTCAGCCAGAAAACTTTCACTCTTCAACTAAATTTAGCCAGGTCTTCAACTGAACGCCTAGATGACTTCTTTTCACCGACTTTTCACCACAAAACTGCTCACTGGGAGGTGCCTGTGTCTGTTATAATTCAATTACAGCAGCTAAAAAACTACAAATTCTGAAAGAACTACTATGCAGGAACGGCATTCATCTGAACATTACATTACATTACCATGTCCATTCTGAGGTAAGATGCACTAAAATATTACTGATGTACATTTGATACAAGTATCAAATACTTACAAGTTTTTTTTACCATCTTTTTCTTCCAGACTTTAAATTCATCAGTTCTTCCTCAAGACTCACTGCTGTGTTACCTGCACACATGAAAGCAACACTCCAGCTGAGGTAAATGTGTTCTTTTGAAGCACCTGCCACGACTATGAGGCATTGACAGTCGACAGGCAACAAAGCACCATAGGAGAGCTTGCACCAATCAAAGGGCTGGCACATCTTACACTGATGGAAAATGGTAGAATGTGGGCATCTGGCTTTGGGTAAAGCTGAGGTGGGCTTTGATGATTTATTTTTAATTCTTAAAATGTATTTATTTATGTTTTTAACATGAGTGGGGTTCAATAGAAAACTGCCAATTCTATTCAAGGTGGAACTTACCTCAGAACAGCAAGTGGGTCAGTGCATCCTTTTCAACAGCCAATGGAGATGGAGGAATTCGATCTGCTGGGTTGTTAGGGGGCCTCTCACCCAGGAGTTACACAGCGTGTGAAAAGCTGGTGTATTTTCCAGTTGAAGGGATTTCAAAGCCTTCACATTGAAACCAAGGTTAAATTCCTGCCCCTCCATCAAAGCCACCTGTCTGGACCGACCAAGGCTTTCAGCCTGAAAGTTCACTAGAGGGCTTCTTCTCCGGGTGAAGAAGTTAAGGATTAGTATAACACCTTTGCAGCAAAAATGTAAGGTGACGACAGACTTGTTAAATAAATTGCAAACATTACTGTCATATAAATACTTCTTAATAGGGATTATACTGGAAAGAGTGAATGGCTCTGCGTGATGGGAAAGTTTCATAAAATCCATGTGTTACAAAGTAATAAAGTCACAAAAATGATAAATCGAAAGAAAAGAATATATTACATCAAGACTTGCAAAACAAATGCTGTTTTAGGCAGTCTTTGAGTTTCTGCTGCATTAAAATACTTCAAAAATGGCATCATGTTTTTTTTTCTGTATTTCAGATAATGCATCATGTCTTATTCATATAGAATTGACTGTCGTCATCATTATGCCATTATGCATTATGCCTTAACTAGCAAAGCCATTACATTTTACAGTGTATTATGAAGACTGACAAACAATGGAAATTAATGAAATGTCACATTTGTAATAGACAGTAATGCACCTTCAAATAAGTACACCCTATGTCCAGCAATAACAGCATGCATCACAGAATATGAATTTCTTTATAAGGAATTTGTTTCATATCATTGTAAATGTGGATGATTCATCCTATGTTATGTTGTATAATATGTCATATAAGATATTACACAAGTCACTTTAAATTGAGATTCGGACTCTGAGCAAAATTCTATCACACATAATACCATCAGAAGTACTTCATAAGATATACATAATTATCTTAAAAAGGCTGACATTAGACATTACAGCTTGCTTGATTTCACCGCTCAAGACTGCACTTTTAACACTCTTTACCAGCTAACCATTATTATCCTTCTTTCAACCTTTCTTTCTCTATCTGTCCAAGTGAACAAAGCGACGCAATGCTTATTTGGAATAAATCACTTCAAGCAAAGCACACTGAAGCCCACCAACGAATCTCGACACCTGATTCAAAACAGTTTGTGGGTGTTGGAAGGACACATTTTCACACCGATATGCATCGTTTTTTTTTTTTTCTGCTTGGAGTACAGAGAGAAGATTTGCACCTGGATGATGGCGGAGATTACAGAGGCCTCTATGGAAATGTTGCAGTGGAGCTTTGCGAAAAGAACCCGTAAGTACCACAGGTGAGAAGGGAGGCAGTGCAACAACATCTGGCAGGGAAAATCTGGTGTCAAGAAAAAATGACGTGATGTAAAGTGGGCTGTAAAAATCAACGGATCTGGGCAGCACTTGCTCTGAACTGATGCGTGTGATCAAACACGTATCGTATTTCTGTAGTTTATATCAATCTGTGCCAAAGCTTGACAGACAGAGCAAGAACCTTCCAGTTGGATGGGAGGCACAGAGAAACAAAAAAACTGAGTATAGTAGCCACAACTAAGTAGCTATTTAGTCTCTTGTCTCATATAGATTGTGATGCTTTAACATGATCCAAGTTAGCTATCTAATGTATATACCTTGTCAACTGTGTTGGTACATACCTTATATTATGCATTATGGGCAACTGTTCATCTAGTTTGTCTAGCTCTACCAGGCATGGACATGTGAATTGAAAGGACTGAGTACAACAATGTGGAAATGATATAGAAACATACGAAGCCCCTATCATGCTGACACTAGCTGGCCAGCAGCAAGCAGTCATTGTGAAAGGAAATATTCTGAGCTACAGGTAAGTGAATGCTCTCATGCTCTCAGAATGCACTTGTACCATTGTCGACATGTCTTTCCCGCATGCAACCAAAGCCCTAAAAAAAATCTCCCTGAGCATCTTTTGTGAATCGACTTCTTCCTTTGAGGAATCCGATATCTGGGACTGTCTGGTGAGCCGTGTCAGAGGACATGGCATAACTCACCTACTGGGGACAGCCTGGAGAGCTCAACCAGCGCTGCCGCCCGAGTCCCAAATCTGAGTCATCGCGTACTACACGGCAGGACTCTTAACCCAGGGCCTGCAGCCGGTGACGCCCTCGGATTTCGGATTTATTTTGACAATAGAACGGAGGCGGTAGCTAAATGGCGTATTCCATGCGTGGAGGCGGCGAGAGCTTGATTTCACCGCCGCCTGTTGTTGCTGTAACGTAAAACCGTCCAATCTGCCAGTGGGGGCAAAGCAGTGCTCCTCCACCCCTCTGCGGGGAGAATACGTGGAAGAAAGCATGAAAAGACAATAGCCTGGCGTTGGCACTTGATCTGCCCCTGACAATACCCACGTCAAGCATAGGGGACGGTAGGCAAAACCCCCATGAGATTTACACTCTCACTCTTTGTGAAAAACATGGGGAATTCTTCTAAGTCAATGAGTGTTTGCCAAGGTAAATATTTTATGCAGATGCATAATTTTATATGACATGCACCTCTAAATGAAAACTGTTTTATCATAACATCTGACTATATTGAGTTTGTATTTAACAAAAAACTTGTCTATTTATTGTTGTTTTTTTTTTTTTGCTTTTTTGTATCAGCTTCTGATAGCAAGACAATAGGCTTACATTTGGGTTGAAAAGCATTATAACTCCTTTAGCTCTTGCTAATTCATAGTTATAATTATGAAAAGTCTGGGATTATAAAATACACATGTCTGATGCTTATATGACAGAAAATAATATGCAAATCTAAAATTAAATGGGAGAAAGCATACAGAATCATGGTGTCACATTGTTAAATGGATAAATCTGCCATTATATTCTATTGTTATTAAAATGTACTTTTCCTAATCTTCTTAAAACTATCATAAAAACCCCATTTCATTGCTCCCTGTTTCTCCCACGCTCCAAGCTCTCCTGTTGACTTTATTATTATAGTCGAGAGTTTAATTAAAACATACAGGCAAAATGTAATTGAATTGAGCTCAGATTGACAGTAGTCTTAATTGCTTTAATCCAGTTTCTCTGGATACAAAATTGAAAGAGCTGATAAAGTTCCCCTGACACAATACAGTGTCACAGTACACTACTCATCAGTTCTGTGTGTGTGCCTTTTCTTCAGGATTATCCAGAACCTTAGTCTTGCTTGAAGTCCTCTCAAACGTAATTACCAGCCGAGCAAAGGAAATACTATAATTCATATTAATCCCGACCTAATTCTGCGCCGGGGAGTGATAAAGAAGACAGCATCTGTAGCTCCCCTTCAATCTCCCCGCACTCACGACACAAGCGGGGCATTCCGGAACACTTTAGGCAGTCTCTTAGGAACCACTTTAATGGCCAGTGTCTTGGCGGGCAGAAAGTAAATTGATGAATGGGCAATTCCCCAGGATTAGCCTGCCAAGGATTCTGACAATGCGCTGAACAAATCGCCCAGAAAAACATAAGCCCGCATGCTGGTTTAAAGTGGGGGGGGGGGGGGGTTATATAATGCCCAGACCTTATGGGCATACAAGATCAACACATTTCACACTTCAACAGTCAGAATCAAACATGGCCCCTTACACGACGGTGAGTGTACTCTCCTGGGGTTAAAAATTCTGATCTTAACGGACCTCCCTTCAAATTATACTTTCGAAGAGAATCTAAAGGGAATCTTAATTAATCAAAATGCTTCAAAACCCCGGTGGCTTTACTGGTTTGCATTGTTTTATTTATTTATATTGTGTAATATTTTTCCACCTCTGTGTCACATGACCACTTCTGAAAACCAAGAAGAAGACAAGAATAATGAGAGGCAGAAGTTACAAAGTCAAATGATCTTGTGTTATGCAACACGTTTTGCACCGCTGTGGTGAAGCTGAGTTTAGGACACACACTGTGTGATTCCATAAGCTCTGACAAATCTTAGGTTTCTTAGTAGGTGTGTACAGTATTCCATGGATGGACTGAAGCTGAACTGATCCATTTGCGGTTATGGTACAATGCACCTGTTTGTTAATACACGACACATAAATCAGTGGCTGAAGATGTGAAGTGTTCATGCTACTGAATATATTCAGAATACCGTTTTCTGTGTGCTAATTAAAATAAGTTTTTGCTTTAGGGGAAAGTTATTGGCTTGGCAATTATCCAACAAGCAACATTTTTTGAACTAATGACAATAGTTAATAGTTAATTAATTGGAAGTGAGTAGGAAGTAAGCTTCACAATAGGCATACTTCATAGTACTTGCACCAATAAAAGAAAGATACACAAAAAAAAGAAAAATACACGCTTTTGCAGAATGAAATGCAAGCTCAAAATCTCAAAATGTTGTCCAACGGCATTACATATACATGGACAAAATACAGAACTTTCATTTTTGGTTGGAGTTAACATTTAAGTAAGAATAAATCACATGATCACAGTCAGAGAAAGACTGCTATTTCCTGCAGGCATTGCAGGCTAACTCCAAAATAAATTCAGCAATAACTATAAATAGATAAAAACTATTTGCTCCTCAGGTGTAAATGAAGCCCATATAGAGATGATGATATGATACGGTGTTTTGCTCTTTCAATAAGATTGTCCTAATGTCTTTAAAATCTTGTTTGCTTGTTCCATTCTGGTAATGAAGCTTACATCAGCATCAGACCACAGTTGCACTCCATTGCAATGCAAAATGACTTATTGCATTCATAGCAGCTTGTCAGTATAATTGTATGGAGCAAATACCACTTAAAGAAAGTTAAAGTATGGCTGAACTTCAAACATGGTTTGACTTTTAGGAAATTTGATGAAAAGGGCTATCTTGCTAGATCTTGTTTAGTCTTTAACAGAAGTGAAAAGGTAACCTGGTACATTGAAAGATCCAGAAATGACCGGAGGGCTGAATGAGTTTAGCTTGAAAAACGTGACCAATAAACTATGCACTTAAAATGAACCTTCCTTTGCCCTGTACTGTAGGTGGATTTCATTTCAGTAAAAAGGTGCAAAATGGTGTCTGTAATCATGTAATCTAGCCACATTTTGCGCAAATGTCCTTCCGCTTCCAGTCATATTACTACATGCAATTTTCTGAAATGATGAAAGCAAACCGGTCTGCTGTCTGATCATTTTCCGAGATCTAAGCCAATGTGTTTCAGTGCAGTAAAGAAAGAAATAATGTGGATGTGGATCAGAGTTCAGTAATCTGAGAGAGAAAGAGAGAGAGAGAGAGAGAGAGAGAGAGAGAGAGAGAGAGAGAGGGTGAGAGAGAGAGGGAGAGAAAGAAATCTCATGGAAATTTCCATTTGAAGAAAAGCAATTTAATGCAGGAGAACATGAAGCACAGACATGTTCTTTGCTGGAAAGTTAGCAGATGTCTCCTAATATGATGTCAACTTCTGGTGACAGATTCTGAAACGACATACGAAACCCTTGTGTAACTAGAGAAATGTTTTCATTATGATTTTTTAAAGCACAGAACTGGGAAGAGGGGCATTTTATAGCAATATTAATTACATAGGCTTTTTTAATGAAAGATGACCATATGTAAGATGATACCAATAAATGATGCTGGCATATGTGTGAGCACATGCTTTGTGTGTGTGTGTGGGGCGTGTGTGTGTGTGTGTCTGTCTGTCTCTCAGCATGAGCGTATATAAAAACCTGAAAAATAAATGGTCAGACTGTTGCAGTCAGTATGCTAAATCTCTATTAACAGGCAATTGCAAAAGTATTCTCCCAAATATTCCCAAAATACGTTTTGTGTGCACTTGACCACTAACCATGTTGAGATAATATAGGGAGATCATGCTGACCACAACTACAAGCCACATCCTGATCATGTGATTTTCAGCAAGTGAAGCATACAAAACCTTGGAAACCAGTCCACTGGAAATCTCCCAATATTACACACTTAAACTGTTTGGAGCATTAGAGTGAGTCATTATAAATAGTTGGTTATTATCTTGTGAGGATGATCCTTGACCACATGACCCATTAGTATTTCTTTACAGCTCTCTGCATGGAGTTCATCTGTACAGACGTTTAGTTTTGATACGACAGTAAGCTGCTACTATCCGATCTGCTGCATTGGATTTATTACCCAATGATAACATGCATTTGCATAATCCTCACTGAGTTGCAACAAAGCTTGTATGTCCTTATGTCCTTCATAAGTAACAATACCCATCTTTAAACTACATTCAGTGAATTTTCTTCTTGATTAAGAAATGATTTGCCCCCACAGTACAAATCTCTTGATTTAGCTACCACTGGACTCTTTGGTACAGGAAACAGTGTACCATTTGCTTAAATGTATGACTTAAAGTAATAATCTCAAAGATTTTCATTTAAATACATGTCTGTTAAGTCACTGTCTATCGCCGAATGAGGTAACACAATGGTGATTGAGCCTGTGGCCCACTGATGCCCTTGCATTTGCAGTGTTACCAAGTATTATGAACTGGGTGTCTGTGGCGACATTACCGTGAAAAATCAGAAGCAGCGCACAGTTAGTGACGCGTTTTCCATCACCCAGCAGTGGCTGGTCCGCCAGAGAGGGTAGGCTAAGCTAATGCACTCTTCAACTCACTTGTGTGTGAGCAGTGTGCTGTTTTTTTTCCGGTCTCAATTAGCGATGCGACTGCGAGTAAACGGTTACTATGGCCGAACAAACAAAGAATAGATCGATAACTACAAACGATGAAACTTCAAAAACAAGTGCAAATCCAAAGAAAAAGAAACAAATTTGAAAAGAAACAGTCAAAAAAGCAAAGTGACTGTCAGCGAGGAAAAACCAGAGTTACCATCGGCGTTGCCTTGCCAAGGTGGACAGCATTGAAGAAGAAAAGGGACTGAGGGGAGATACAGATGTGGCTCTCTTTCTCTTGGACAGGTAGGTACCGCTAAAATTTATAAATATGAAATCTACTCTACCTAAATTGTGGGCCATTGTTTTGGGGTAGTCCAAAACAATGGTTTTGGACTACCCCAGATTGCAAATTGCCTGTTTGTTCGTCATTAGGTTTGAAAACAGCAAACGGGACCGTTTCGATTATAATTTTTTTTTTTGTGTTAGCGAGCTAGCTATGATCAGATTACCTCAGAAAATATAGACCCTATCAGACTAGTTGGCTATCTGGTTGTCTAATTTAGCACGGACGAACATGACTCAAGCAGAGATATTGAACTTGACTCAAGCAGCCTGCATTTTATGTGTGGCATAGCTTTGAGGTAACAGTTAGCTAGCTAGCTAATGTAATTAACATAATCTAGCTAACAATTAGAAAAAACGCTAGCTAACGCTGCCGACCGATACCAACCTCGCAATCCATCTCTCGAATTCAACCTTGTAACGTTGCAATGTAGCTAACTAACATTACCGTTATTTACATTGCCATCAAGTTCATAAATATATAATAATAATCAGTGTATGTTAGCCTAATGTTAGACAATGAATGAGTATGTACATAACGTTACTTTTATAACAACCATTTTTTATTCAGTAAATAGTAAGTGCTATAGTTACTGTCTCAGAAGACATCATTCCCTTTTCGCTTTCATGTATACTGGTGACCTCGAATGGTTATGGAGGCGTGGCCCAGGTGCCAACCGACTGACGTCACACAGGCGACACTGTTTGGATCTCTTGAAAGTGAAAACACGCTTGCAATTACCATTTATCGCCATAGGTACCGCCAAAGACAACGAAACAGAGATCTTCGAGATTGTTACTTTAAAGACAGAATCTGAATATTTCCATGTAATGGATGATTCATAGAGGATCTGCTGGTTTTGTACCTTCTCCCTCTTATCAAAAGGCATTAAAATCACATACTGCAGAACATTTTTTCAAAAGTGCCTGGTTGGTAGAACTGCAAAGATGAACTCCAGGAAGTAGTACTTAGCGCTTCATGCATATGTATCGGGCCCTGGATTTAATCAGCCATGTTTCAGTAATGTGTTTCATTAAACAACTTTTGGATAAATATGTCAGGGGCTTATTTTTTTATGGTGTATAACCGATCCAACCACCTGCCTCTCGTTTCATGTGAATTACCATGCTGGGAATAGAGACAGCTAACAGCGCTAACACGCGTGAGGTATGTTCACGTACGCCCCTCTCAGGCCCTTCATAGCTCGCTGCACCTCACTGTTCGGTGAAACGGGTCATGCGTGACATCACACCAATTTGGCACAGTTCCAAACGTAGAGTCACAGAGCACTCCAAAAATTCTGACAGGACGTACCGCTCGCTAAGCTGAATATGTGTCCCGCATTCTGATGACAGGGGCTGTAGTGTGCTAACGAGCAATAACATGCATGTGTGCTTTTATTTATTTCTTTTATAGAACATAAAATGGGAAATGAATAGTTCCCCCCTGTGGATTGAGGGATGTGGGGAAAAGAAAAGAAGTAACACGAAAAAACTTGGCGCAGCCCACCATCTCTTCGCTTTTAAGACCTGAGTAATAAATTCTGATCATGCGATTAATGAAAACAAATTCAGGTCTCGCGTGACACCCACATAAAATAGATTGCTCATTAGCGCAGCTGTCAGTAACTCACATCTGCATACCATTTCTCAGGAGAAGACAGTGCTATAGTAGATATGAAAACAAGGTGACCCTGAAGAAATATCTTTCATCAGAGAGAGCAGAGCCAGATTTTATTTATTTATTTATTTATTTGTTTCATTTCTGCTTGGCATTTCTCTTGAGCTTTTCATTGACAGATCAAATGTTTGTCATATTATGTAAATGGCCATCCAACCAAGCAAGCATGAAACGTTATTGGAATGGCCATAACATTATAGTAACATTATGATGAATCCAGTGGTGATCTGGACCTAACAACAAAGGCTTACACTATTCCTAGAAGATCCAAACCATGTTAATGACACTGTGAACAACTGCTGCCAATCTCATGCCGACCATGTCTCTCTCACAAAACAAACAGTTCTAGTAATTTTACTATATCAATGGATACACATAAACCAGGTCATTTCAATTCAAAATAATTCCCTTGTTATATTTATGGAAATGTATTAGGATTTTTGCATTTACTTGTTTTAGAGGATTTTGATGTAGATTCTGTTTCTGGGTTGGATGCGCTATTTCAAGGTGCACAGGGAATGTAATGCAGCCTTTCGATTAGATCTTGCAGATTGTCAAGTCACTTCAAAGATGCTGGAGGTGTGACTTTTTCTTTGCTTTTCCATGAGACAACATAAAAAGGATCAAGTTAGATTGTTAGACTATCGGGTGACGAGACATAAGAGCGCATCTAACATGTCGTTTTGAGAATGCTTTCCGGACAATGTGATTCCCTTTAACTGTGAAGCAACCTTCAATATGTGGTTTGTTTTGAGAGGAGAGACATTGTCCGTGAGCAGTTATGCCGGTTTATCTCATCACTGCCCTGTCTCAATATATTATACCCTCCAATCTCCTTGATAAAGCAATAGGGCCTTTCCCGTTTTTTACATGACAGGGTTTCCTAACACCAATTACCTCCTTTATTGCTTTTTTTGCCTAAACAAAAACAGGCCACAATGTTGCCACTTCCAGCTTAGCTGTCTCTTCCACTTGATGCATTTCCCCCTGTATTCAGAAATGAAACAAGACAAAAAAGGAAGAAAAAAAAAAAAGAACACCAAAAGGCCACTGTCACATATCTTCCCTGATAGCAGAACATTTTGTCACAGTTTTCTTGTTTGTAGCTTTTGTGGGGCAGAGTTATTGAATCAGTGCCAGCTCAGTGAATATGGTGGAGCATTCTTGCTGCAGTGCTTTTGGGAAATAAAATATAAATAAATAAATACAAATTGATTAATGTTTTCCTATTACTTGAATGAATTGGTGTATAAATTGTATGTTGGTGTCTTTCAGCAGTGCTTAAGAAATTGATTGTTACTATTACATTCTTTATTTCCGACACAATGGTTGGAATTCAATATGGAAGCACAGATTTCATTCCTCAGAACTCTACTTTTAATGAAATCTGAAACAAAAGAACAGCTGTTGTTCTTCAGTTCTTTTTCCCCCGCTCGTTCTAATTACATTCGTTTTGTCTGACGTGTCCTCTGTATCCACCTGGAAACCAAAGACATCATGTAAATTCCCCCAGAAAAAGCTGTATGCCATTGTTCTGTTGTTAAAATGGGCTGCCGTCAACAGCATGACACCAGATGTTTATGATTTTATAATCAGAAAAGTATCCTTTTTAAAAGATTCTTGCTAGCCTATATAGCTATAAATGCACCACATAAAATGTTAAATATTACAAACAAAAAATAAAAAAACAATCAGTGTTTAATGATCAGCTCTGACAGAGTACTCCTGATCCTTTGAAACTCTGTTACAGTAAATGGTCACTGAACATATTAGTGTGTATATTATTTTCCTGTAATGAATGTGCTACCTGTTCCCTGTATTCTGGAGGATTGAGTGCAATGCTTAGCATACTGATAGCACCGACAGTACAGAGACAGATGTTTACAGGTTCAGTAGGCGTGTACACTATATTATGTGTTTGATCCATCACTCTTAAGTTTCATGTTCACCACAAAGCAATTTTGTATGAACAAAAAAAACTGCTTTGGTCCCTGTAACTTACCACAGCTAATAACCATCCCTGGCAAGTCGATCCTGATAGACTTTGTCATTATCACGTCTACACAATTCATTTCTGTACAGATCTTATTTCATGTACCCCTCCGGCCAGGAATGTGAAACCACTTCTTTTCAGGCCGATGGGAAAGAATGTGTATTCCTTATCCCTGCCAAAATAGTCAAAACCTTGGCTATCAGGTGACTCAGGTATTCAAACCTACTGCTGTGAAGGAGGCTCTTCAAAAAGAAAACACAACCTCAAAAGGAAGAGAACAACCATACTCTAACAAATCTGATGATGGCAAGATGTGTCACTGCCAAATTCCACCTGCTGTGTCCTGAACCTGAATCATCATTACTGGAAAGGAGAAGGTAAGAGGAATGGACTGCTACAGCATCTTTGCAGGAGGCAGTTGGCTTATAAAATGGATATAGTGACAAGTTTTGTGCCTTTATATAATGTATCCTCCATTAGGATGAACTGGTTTGATCGCTAGCCAGCTCCCACAATTAACAGCTTGCGAGAACCTGTGGCCAATCGCGATAGGGCTTTCCCAAGAGGAGCCCCGGGTCTAAGTAGCACCTGGTATTGTTTACAGCATGATCCCTACTGAATCCACTGTCCCATAACATATCTCATAACTCTGACAGCACTGTAACTCATCACACGATGCTTCTCTTGTAGATGAAACATTTACATGGCATTAAAACCGTTTCATCGTGACTATTAAACAAAACAAGTAAATCTTCTTGGTTCACATTGTTATGCAAAACCTTTTATGCTAACTTTTTGAAAATGTATTTTTTTAGAAAACCTATGAAGCCATATCACATTATGTTGCTAAAATATTACTTTTTTTTTATATTAGTTGCAATAGGTTATTCCTGATAATGACAAAATGTAACAACATTTAAATACAGTGTTCTAAATGATTCCAGGGCTTGTTTGATATGACTAGTTTCTATAACTAAATTGGGTCTGTGACAAGCTAGCACGAATAAAGCTACTTGTTCAATGACTTCTACCTCGGCAAAAGTACTTGGCTCTATTACTTGCATTGACCTACAGTCTCCAGTGCTGTACATACACAGTACTTGTAAATAGCCCCCGCATAATGCAATGGTCGTGAATATAGGAAAGTGGGTCACCTCTCTACTGGTTTAGGTTACATGTCATTTGTTCTGCTCTGAAATAGAACCCATTACATCACTCGCTAGGCCAGTAGGCTACTGTATTTACGCGTAGCTTTTTAAAGATGGATTCGTGGTGCAGTGATCTGATTCACATATCGCTCCTTGGGTAGCCCAGCTGACATTCTGTCCCCCAGTGAGGGTAGAGGGAGGCTAATATTAGCAACTCTGCATCGACTGGACGAGGTGACATCCATCACCGGGCGCCTGTCACACAGCGAAAGCACCCAGAGGGATTGTGGGCCTTATGTAAGACCCATCGCACATCTGCTTTGGATATAGACACAAACAGGCTGGGAAATCAGGTCAGCATCGCAACCCTCTAGCCTAGAAGATCAGTATGTGGAAACCACACAAAGAAAACCAATGATCTTAATTAACTGTCTGCAACAATAGGGGGTTGTGACTTAGAATTGTTGATTTTTATCCCACATTTACAATGTTCACAGGTTCACACGATGTCCCAGAAGCACAGTAGAAAGTTATCAATTTAAAAATGGCTGATAAAGCATTATCGGCTTTTATATCATGAAAAATACATGCAGTATTTTGCCCACCACCCACCCCCTCCCCAAACACACACACACACACACACACACATGCTTTTCTGAATTACCACACTAGAATCTTCATGCAGAATCACGCACAACCATACGCACCATCAGGTGCACCATTACTGAATAATTCTCTCACGTTCCAAATGGTGTACTTGGCATTTCATGGAGAGCACTTCACATACTAAGCCACATAATATGTGGAAAGCTGAATACGATTCCCATCCTCTTTAACATTTTCCATTTGTGTCCTATTATAAATCTGCTGTGGAGCGTATGCCAGAGGGAGTGTGGTCACAGCAGTGTATGGCGTTAGCCTGAATTTGAACTTGCTATATTCTAGAAAGGGAGGGTGGGGTAGGGGGGAGGGGGTTGCAGTAGAAACAGTTAAAAAAGGTCTCCACACTTAATTTATAATCTCTTTGCTATCTGTGACTCTAATAAAATGGAATGGAGAGGGACATTCAAATCATGTATTATTATTAAATATTATAAAATAAGCTCATACAGCTTCTTGTTGGGTTTTAGCTGTGTGTTCTCATTCAACTGGAGTAGTTTAACCTTGCTCTGATCTGGAATAGTTGGTGAGGTTTTTTTTTTTTTTTAACCCCCCAATCTGTCTTCCTTCTTGACCCCCCCAGAATGGAGAGGTCCTCTTGGATGGTGGCTGAACGGGCATGTAAAGTAACAAGCCAGGTTAAGGTCAGAGGGCGGTTTTCATGGCTCACTTGATAAAGGTGTTGGGGGTAAAAAAAAAAGAAAGCGGGTCATACCAGAGTGCCTGCACTTTAAATTGTTCCTTTGTTCCAGCTTTTGACAAGGAACAATCTGCTGAAAGTCACCGCAGTGTAAATCAGACATGACTGAATGATGGATGTGAGGCTGCCAAGGAACTCTGTGAACACTTTCCTTTTCATTCTTACCTGTAAAACATTGTTGATGTAAATGTAATTAGAAGTACGACACTTGTTCCATAAATTACTACTTGGGTCATGGCTTGGAACATCGGTGTGGTGTAATGACTTGGGAGCTGTAACTCAAAGGCTGCAAGTTTGATTTGATGGCAATGGGACACCGCCATTGTATCCTTGAGCGTGGTTGACAACTAAGAATGATTCAGTAAACTATGCGGCTGTATAAATGTACCAACAATGCAAGCTACTGTAAGTGCCTCTGGATAAGTGGGTGCTAAAAGCTTTGGATGGTACTGTAGGAGTCTAGATATGGATGGTTCGATAACTCTGTGCTCCGTCTATTTATTTATTTTAATAAAGGCTTTCTTTACATAGCTAGTACTAGTGCTATTTGTGCTGCAATAATATATATATATATATATATTATTGAAGTTAAGCACAGGGGGCAGACTGCGCTGTATATGTTGATGCATTTTGTTATTTTAAAATCATGTCAGCATGTAACATGATAATCTGTCTATGCATATTTAAGTGTTATGAATTGAATAGTAAAATCAATAATACAACTTTTAATGCAAAGTTGGTGACTGAGTATATGCAGGTGGCTTTGAAAGATAACATGAATGAAGTAGCCTTTGCATTCGTAAAATCATGCTTTGAGCATGCAAAAGCATCTGTATCTATGTATAATATAAAAGGACATATTTTAAGTCCTAAACTACCCACTCTACTGTATCTCCAAGTCTCCAAGTAATCTTTTTTTAGAACATTTATCAAACCTAACCGAGTGACAGATACAAATGTTGCTTTTTGATCTCAAAGAGTGTATTAGGAGGATGACCCGCCATTTTGGTTCAGCCTGCATTGTTTGATTCTTCTTGTAATATTGCAAGTCTTTAATTCTCCTTGGTTGTGTTGTATAGAGGCCCACTAGAATATAACAGGAACTTCATGTCAGTGGCTCTTTTGTCCCTTTGTCCCTCTAGTCTATTTCAAACCATTTTGCTCTTTCTGCACTAAGCTCTTAAATGGTTAATTCACAGACGTTTGTCCAAAAAAAAAAAAAAAAGAGGAGAAGAGTGACACAGGCCCAGCCATCAAGTCAGCTTTGCAGTCTGTTAGCATTCAAGAAAGTGACAAATGACTAACCCCAAGCCATTAGTAGGGGGTATTTGCTGGGGGGCTCTGGCTGCTTGATCTCAGCGACACGGCTGACCCCCTCGGCCAATAGGGGTTTGCCGTCAATGTCAAGTGCATTGTTTGCCAGATAGTCAGCTGTTGGGACGGACGGTGGACCATTTGCATAACAGACGTGGGCAGTTGCCGAGGGGAATTAGGCCGGCACACGCCGATCTGTGCCGCGGTCGCTATTCCCCCCCCCGCCACCCCCCTCCCTCCCCCAAACGCATACTAATGACAGCACATCTGCTCAAAAATTAAACCAGCGTTCTGGTTCTGCAGCGGACATTTGCTCTGACCCATCTGGGGAGCGGATCGCGTAATCTTGACGCGGCTTGCCGATCAATATCAGCTCCGACCGGGGCCGCGGAAAACCGGTGAGGTGCCGCCACGGAGCAGGGCAGGTGCGTGAGCTTGGGCTTTAAGCTGAGGGCCGGACCTCGGCGTTGTTCTCAACCACAGTGGCATATCTGGCAGGCTGTACCTTCCTATGTGCTTTTTTAGTGTGGGGCTGCTGGGTAATTGAAGCTGCACTAACCTCCAGGCGAGCTTGCGCCAGGGTCGACGCCTGTTCTGGCCATATGGGGTGCTGTCACTTTTAGTGTAATGGGTAAACTCTGCCATTTGTTACGCGAGTCGGTCTATTCTTTCAAATTAAATTGAGCCGCATAAAGGAAAAAAAGAGAGCAAAAATAGCCTGTGTGCCTGCACCAATAAATCTATGCGATGCAGTGAAAGGGCCACGTGTAGAAAAAAAAAAAGTTCCACCTGAAAGATGGATGATGCCCTTGCGCCAAATTAAATACACCTGATATACAACACCTCCACCAAACCAGATTTTTATGATGTGGAACTGCACAACATCAATTAATGCTCGCAGCTGAACGCCTAGCCACCGCTGTCATTTCAGAGCTGTGCTTGTAATTGAGTGTAAACACGATTATCGTTAGCGGGAGGCCTTGTTTATTTCAGATGAGGGCTGGGGGAAGAAGGGAAATGAAAAGATGTCCGAGTGAAGTGACATTTGAAAACTAGCAATCCTTCGCTATCAGCGGCGTAATAGAGGGCACGTCCGATATTATTGCCCCAGTCCAAACATTGCCTGTCTGTCTCAGCAGACGCAGGGGCATTGAAAGCAAGCTGATGAGCCCAGAGAACTCCCACCGTGCTCCTCCCACAAGGACGTCCCACAGGAGCAGCTTGGGTATGTCTGTCATGTACGCACAGAATATCTGTATTCAGAAAATGTGCAAGGACATATTCGAAGGAAGGAAGACGAGACAGCACCATTTTAATCACCGAGAGTTATTTGTTTGTTCCCATAATCCATTTGCCCGGCACCTTCACTTTGAGAAACCAGCTGGGCGAAAGCAACTTGGGAGCAAAAACGCAAAAGTGCTAATCGTTCTGTCCGCCGCCGCGATGCGGACAACTTTCCATCTGTTTACATTCGCCGCTATTGCAGACTGTGCCATTAAGCGTACTGTATCAATCGTGGTCCCACCTGACTGTTCGTTAGACAGGCATGAGAAAATACGAAATCTCAATGAAAGCGCAATCTGCCATTGTGACTGCACACATGAACACTACTGGTGATAAATACATGGATTAAACATTCTAAATTCAACAAGCATAGAGAAGTTACCGTTTGACTGACAGACACGGCGAGCACCAGGGAGCGCTTTCATTTATACCAAAAGCAAGTCGGACACTTTTTTTGTGCGTCACACACCGAATGCCACATCTGGGCAATTTAATTAATCATGTCTCCTAAGCTGCTATTTGCATATGGTAATTTTCAGTATCTAAGGGGGGTGCAATTCTCTCCTGCCATAGCTTAATCTGTACAGAATTGTACGTGATGAATAATTATCAGCAAAATGAGAGAGAGAGAATGCTAAATTCAAAATAGTCCATTGTTCTGGGATTTTTTTTAAAGACACTGGGTAATCAGTGCAGTTTGAACTATTATGGGATTTAGATTTGTTGTTCCATATTGAAATGATTACATAAACAAAGCAAATCAAAGTAGCATGTCCTCTGGGTCACCTCTGCATATGGGTTTCTAATTTTATACGCAATGACAGTTTATTTTCCACAGTGATTAAATATAAAATAAATCTATTGCATAGATAATAGGAACTGTTCTCACTGTGTTGTACAGACAGCAAGTGCTACCGTGCTGTCGTGTAGTCAATATTTATTAGTGATGTGTGATTCTGGAGGTCAGGAAGTCAACTTTGTTGAGATGAGGATACAGATCACATTGGTTGTAGATACTGCATTTATTAGGGGAGCAAAAATGTTGGTGCACAATGTTTGCAGTTTTGGATGAATTTTACAATAGGATACACAGGTAGCATACACAGCAAGGCATAAGAACATCCATAAATTAGCTATTGCTAAGAATAAAAAACACATTGTAACACAAAAAGCTTAGTATCAGCGGACATGCTGGTATGGTACTGATCATTGTCCCTCACAATAAATGTAGATAGTCTAGGTTAGGTTGTTTAGTCTAGCTGGTTTCAAACATTTGAAACATTTTAGACAGTTTTTGGTTGATTTTGAACCTATTGTATATTTGTAGCCTATTGTGTCAGTAATCCATCCCACCAGGTCGGGTACGCAAACTGTCCTGCTTCACACAGACATACTGCACAGCCTGTGATGGTGCACAGTCAAAAGAGCCTTTGTGACATTGCTCAATTGCCAAATAGTTCTCATAGCTGCATAAAGCCCAACCTATAAAATAGGTTCAATAGATTAGAATCAGCTGGAGTCCTATATAAAGTATATTTATAATATGATAAAATTTGGTGGGGTAATGGGGGGGATTGAATATTTAAGCTTAATGTATGCTTTAAACCACCAGGTAGAGAAGAAATGCACGTCCAGTTGCCAAGGTAAAAAAAGAAGAAGCTTATTCTGGTGTTCACACACGCAACAGTTCTGGTCGCAGAAACATTGTCGTCTCTCTCCCCCCAACACCGCCCCGCATCTCTCCACCACCCTTTGTTTAAGTCTAAGTGTGATGCAACAGTTTTAATTACACTTTGCGGGGAGAGCTCGGCGAAGCCCCCCTTGCCGCGCGCACCAGCTTTTGTGCGACTGCGCTCGCTCGTTGACTCTTTTGTTTGCCGGGGCGCCGTCGCCATGGATACCGATCCGATGCGTCCTCGGCGGTGGGACTCGGTGCCGAGCGTCGGAGCAGATCTTCCGTCCTCGCACACCTCATTATCCATGGTAATGACACGGCCCGGGCCGAAGCCGCTATAAATCTGCAGGCCCGGGGATTTGTCATTGAGAAAGTGCCCTTGCGATAATGACGCCTGCATGAGAGAGAGACGACGGTGCACGGTGCCTCCCTCGTGCTGTGGCACTGTTAGCGAGAGGATCTTGTTTTTTAAAAGGTGAAATGGCTGCTTTGTTCCTCGCGGGTTTCCGAGGAGGTTGCGCTGTGAAACAGAAAGGATTTTATTGCCCCCTTAGTCTCCCGGTGGAAGAACGCTTTCCGCAAACGGAGCGCTTTTCCAGCTCGTCTCCCGAAAACCTCAAGAATTGTTCGGGCCTGTTTAAATGTTTTGTTTTTTGCTTTTGTAATGAACCCCATAAACCGCGCTGTCCAGAACACATTTATATTACAGGAGGTGCAGCACTGAATGCATTCATGTAAGATTATATAAATGTTTTATGTCACGAGTAGACACTAAAAATACCTGGTAGCTAAATATGTGTTGCTCTACTTCAGGCAATATTTCAGCATTTGCCTTAGAGGTGGGATAAATAAAATACTATGACCTCATCAGACCATGCACCATGTAGCATAGACTGAATCTTTTTAACCTCCGTGATGTGGTGAATTTGTCTAGTATTTTTATTTTTCGAATTTTCTGTAGCCCAACCACTAAAACCAGATCAACACACAGTTCCAGCCCCAGCAGCTACAGTATTAATGGGATACAGACATAAGGCGCATGTCCCTAATGCACACTGTAACGGACCTACAACCAAAACTCAATGCTGTGGAGCTTAACATGCAAAACATCCTCGCTCCCACCTACCCCCTCGACCAAAAGAGAAAAAAAAAAAATCAACAAAAAAACAAAACCTGTGAAAGGTTAATCCAATTTCCCACCATGTCTGGAAATAAGTCTTATCCCACAAGGCTTCAGGTCATCTCCATGGGAACTGTGAGGTCATATGTGGGAGGAAGCACGAAGCACATGGAGGTACAGCACAAAGTCCTAAATTTAAGACCGCCGTAAAATGTAGTACGCGAGGGCCACTACGGAGTCACATCTAAAGCAAAGCTTCCACGGCGATATGCTCGGTGTTAAATGGGCTCTAATGCACTATGCTCGGGCCCTGCCGGACTCATATAAACACCGTCAAATTAACACTGGCCATTTCGCAGCGGCCCGGTTCTGCTTTTTTTTTTTCTTTTCTGCTAGGCTCATCGCTTTACTGCTCGCTTCCCCTGATGAGAACCAATAAACTGGCAGGCTCTGCTGTCAGAGAGACCGGGAGAAAGCCATTGTGTAACAACCGCCTGCCCGGTAACAGTATCAGCTCAGGTTTCCTTTATAGCAGCTCTTTACATCTGAATGACGGAAGCCCTCGCAAAAAGAAAAAAAAAAAAAAAGGAAAAAAAGGAGTTTGTCCTGAATTCATTTAGAGCGAAACTCATTATTCATAGTAATTTTTGGTCCTGTTTTCAATTCTCCCTTCCCCTTGCATCTGCCATGGCTATCTAAATGCTAATGTCTCCATGTGTTAAAGTGAAGCTGGCGCGGGTTTGCCTGTCGTACGGGAAGGAGCACTGCATCTCCGCTGTTACACAAGACGCAGGGCGCCAAGGAAAGGGTCTACATTTAGCCTGCACACATACGCAAGGGTCTAGTATGATACTAGCCAAACATGCAGCATTAACAGGCAGATGGGATCAGTCTCTGCTGTGCCTTCCAGTAGGAAGTGGTGGTGATAGGACTGTTATTCTTGCACAAAGTAATGGCTGGACCCACCCACAGTCATTGCCTGTGCATTTTTGTGCTGCTACTGACTATTTTTGGCCTGCCGTATATATTGTATCAGTGAGAATAAGAAACAGCTTTTTATGAAAGCGTTTGTTGAATGGGTTTCTATCATACACAAATACGGTGAAACCTGCCATGATGGTCACCTTTGTGTGGCTGTCACCCACACATGATGACCATTTTTGATTACTCCCCTGGGTGGTCAACTTAGACAGGTTTCACTGTATATGAACACACCTACAATGATTAATACATTAATTAGTAATGAACAAAGTACATAATAATATAGAGTATAGCCAATTATTTTGCAGGCCCTAAGCTGAAATGTAACCTTTGGATATGTTCTTCACTCCACAGAGGAAATTAATTGCATTCTGCAGCTCCAGCACTGTATGGATACTTGCTCATTTCAGCTAGTTACCAATTTACATACTGTGGGCCTTATGAAACGAGGTGTGGAAATGAGTTTATTAATTACAGACTTAATTTTAATTATTTTTCTTTATTTTGAGTTTGTACATTTTATTACTTAAATTGATTATCAAAGTGTTGCGTATGGTGATGAATGTGTTTTATTTTCTTTCGCTCATTTTTAATGAATAGGAAATAAACTAAAATAAAAATGCACTATATCTAACGTAGGACTCTATTTGGGTACAACATGCGATAGATGTTAGGTCTTTCCCTGTACTATTTAAATTGTAGTATGAAACTTGGACTCATGATTGTTTGTGGACCGAATCATTATGAAGGTGGGGGAAAATGCAAGAAACAAAATGTTAATTTGTGGCACCATTCTCCCCTGGATTACCATCCAAACCCAGTTGGATTTATTTTGCAACATAATGAGAGCTGCTGCTGGAGTGTGTGCTCCTAACGCACCATGTGACCATGGTGCCGGGCAGGTCTTTGTTTGCCTTTGAATCCAGCCCTGGTGTTAAACAAGCGTGATTATCCACAGCCATTAAGAGAGGGGACCAAAGCAACGCTGAAACAAGAGAGGGACTGGTTCTCGCGTTCGCCTGCCAAGTAAGGCACCGCCCACATGGTTTGCATATAAATGGGTGTGGCCTGCGTGCAGGCATGATTGACGGTTGTTTGTACTACCACATTATATGTTAGCCTGGCAGACCCTTAACCAGGGTGACTTGTCCATCATAAATATTTACTCCATATATGTGTAATATATATTTAATATTATAGTAAATTGAATATTTACTGAGCTAAAAAAGATTTACTGGTGTTAGTACACTGATGGGAAATCTGCAGGAGGGTGGGGGTGTGATTGGCCTTGTGTGGAGGGAGGGGTATGGATTCTGTCATGGCTTACCGGTGGGATCTGATTGGTGTGGACAGAAATACATTTTTTTTCAAAATATGTTTCCATTCAATGCCGTTCAGCATGCAAAGAGCTTTTCAATCGGGGTTTACTGCAGGGTCCCCCGGCTGCAGGTGTTCCTAAACGCTGAGCTTTATTGCGATTGTGGGAACCTCAATCCTTTACCCGCATTCAATTTTGAGGAGAAGCGGTTTCCTCGGTTTGAAATTCAAGTTGCGCAGAGCCAAATCAGGGTCACCGCGTACCAGACTGCAATCATAAAGGAGACTAGAACTCTGGGGGGCTCGAATTGAAAGCATTGTGGCATCAATCAATTTCAGCACGAATGTGAGGAGACCACGGCAGACTGCGCAGCCCATTCCCATGCAAGGAGGCCCTCGGTCGAAGCGTGTATCTGGCCACCGCACGGAAGGGCCAGTCCCCTGAATAAAGATGAAGGACTGACAAATTAGACTAAAAGGTTTCAGCCAATTGTCTCGCCAATAATAAAGGGAAGCTAATAATCAAGGAGGTTCAATTCCTGCTCGCTATGGCAAATCCTGCCACGCCATTCATCACATCCACGGACAAATAGAACTGATGATAATTTTCAGCACATTGTAAAGTGCCTTATTGAACAAAAAGAAAAGAAAAAAAACATATATAATGGAATTTATTGAAGGCAGGAAGGATATGAATTATTGCATTAGTATTCATCGGGGACGGCACTCTCCTGGCCTTCTCTCTCAAAATGCTAATGGTGCAAAAATGATCGACAGTTGCGCGAGAGTGTGTGTGTGTGTGTGTGCATTTGAGACTTTGTTGCTTCCTGGGATCGTGCGTGCGTTGATGTCACTCTGCATTTCATGAGGTGATTACAGTTCTCCTGCTTGTCTTCGGATTGCCCTGCTAAAGGTCTCTTGGGAGAAGACTTTACGTTTTGGGAAAAGCCTGAATAATGTATTAAATTACATAATGCAAATAGATTTTCTTCTCTCTCTGTCTCTCTGTCTCTCTCTCTCACTCTCATTCTCTCACTCTCTCTCTCCGTCTCCCTCTCTCTCTCTCTTGCCATCTCTCAAGCATGGATATTAACATTAAGGAACGGGAGAGGATCCAGACTCCCTTGTGTGCATGCTCTACAGAGAAGAAAAGGTCAATGATAAACCCAATATCAGAATAACACAGGGATCTGGCTTTATGGAATATGAATGAGCAGAGCAGTTTAACAAATGGCTCCAGGAAATCCTGAGAAAAGCAACCATTTTTATTGCTGCCATCAGTGGAGTACTGAGCAGACTCCTCTATTCAGAATACCCATTTGTTGCTCTCCCTATTTAGCCGATCTAGACAAAGTTGTCTTGAGCTTTGCTTAAACAATGAACAGAACGTTTTCACAGATGTTGTGTAAAACTTATTAAATGTTATGTAATCTTTCAAAATATATACCTTCTTGATGGGAATGGCCATTCTTAAACCCATACTTTTCTTTTGACGCCATCTCTGGTGTATCTGCATGGTGAAGTGTTCTGAAATCTTTTGAAATTGTTACTTTTTCCTACAGAAAGCTTTGCTCACTTCCAGGAACAATCCTGGCAGTGGGTACACTTTTTCCTGGGAACATGAGTGAACAATCTGCAAAGCAATTTTGTTCAGAAAACTACTGCTAGATTTGTGAAAACATAACCACATTGTGGCTAGCTGTTTACCATTCACTAGCTATAAAGCAACACAATGCAGAACAGCAGCTCAGATATGATTTCCTTCAATACACTGGTCAAGTTTTTTCTTGTTAGCTTGAAAAAAACATAGACATAAAAGCAAGCACAAAATGTTGAAAATAATAACTAAATAATAATGACATAATAACAAACGACAGAACATGAAGCCAACAAGATAAACTAATTTACAATGTAAAGACTCTTAACCTCTGTAAGCAGAAACCACTTTGCAAACAGTATTCTGTTCTTCTCTGAGCATTTCCTCCGACTCCAAAACCTTCGACAATGTCACCACTGTCGGAAAAATTGTTCCCCTATTTTTTTACCGTAATCCTCCTTGCTTCTCACTTGGGAAAGCCTCGGGCCCTTTCTGCACACAAACAAAAGACTGTCGCTGAGGTGACACGGCGCTATTTGATATACCACCCAAGCTGCTTGGCAGCACTAGCAAGGTGAAGAATAATCAGGTACAGTACTCCGGCATGTATGCACAGTTTATCAGACAGATGTTGCATCACCTCGCCATAGTCAGTTTTCTTTAAAAATGGGCAGATGCAATAGTGCAGAAATAAAAAGTATATTATTGATGCATTTTAGGATTCATAATATCGTGATTGACTGATAAATCTGAAAGCCACAGTTTTACAAGAGGCGCAAGCTTGCAGTATTTACAATTGATTCACAGTTAATAGTTCTGTGAACAGTTCTTAACAAAAATATTAGCAGTGATATCAGTCATAGTAGTTTCCATTTCGTACAAAAAACAGTCAAACCAGCTTGTTCTCTTATGACACAGTAGGATGTCCAGAAACTCCACTGAATCAATTTGCCAAATATACCTCATTGAATGCATAACGTCTATTGTCAAAACATGTCGAAGTGATGCAGATCATGAGGTTTTGAATAGCCATGCGCATGAAAGCTGGGATGCAGTATCTGCGCAGTTGCATTTTAAACATGTAAAGGGGGGGGGGGGGGGGTCTTGGAATTAGATGGGGATCTGGCTGTGCGAGTCGAGCAGCGAGCTGGCAAAAAAGCACTCACATGCGTCCCTGGGCGGTATAATATTTCTCACTGAGAATTTGACCTTCAGAGCATTCCAATTTCAGCTCTCCTGGTAGTGGCGGTCTGAGCCTTAATAAGAACAAACAGCTCAATGGCTTTTTTTTCTTTTCTGTTTCACAGAACCTACAGTAGCTCTGAGTTTTTCATATAGAAAGGATCTAAAAGTGATGATTCATGGCCCATCCAATGCCTGGCTTTGTAGTCAGGCACAGGGACATTATAGTAATACCCAGTACTGCCACGGGGCCTGATTTCAGAAATAGGGGTGTTAGGGTTGGAGAATGAAGACTGCAATAAAGAAGGTTTCACTGGCACTTTGCACATGCACGCACGCACGCACACACACACACAAAGACACACGCACACAAATACACTTACATGCACGCACACACACACACACACACAAATACACTTACACACATGTAAACACGCACAAAAACACACATACACATGCACACAGACTTTCACTTTTCATCTGACTATATTGGAAATGTAATAAACTACTTGAATGAAGATTAATTCGGTTATCTTTATAATACTCATTTCTGGTGTCACAGCCCATTTGCTTATTGTTTTTTTTTTTTTTTTTTTTGTAGCTGTGTTTAACAGGTTTACAGGTTTCCAACCTCTCTGAACTAGTTTTCTAAACTTTTTGTATTCCTAGGACAGAAATAGGTTTCAGAAATTAGTTTCCAGGCCACTGTCACAGGTGTCAGATATGAGGACACTGTGAGGAATGGTATCCATGGTTACAGTATGTGTGGTTTAATCCTGAGATCAACAGGAAAAAAGCTTTGGGAAACCCAATAGAGGCTTTCGGAGGACAAAATGTGAATATGACGATATGCAAAAACATGAGGAGCTGCTGTTTGCTTGGTATCCAAGTCAGTTTATGTGCAAACAGATGGGTTGCTTTTAGCTGGACATAAAATTTCTCTTTTGGGGATTTACTTGAGAATCAATATATTGCATCATCTCTCTGCAGAAACATGAAACATTTAGTTTTGTAAAGCCATAACTCAAAAGTAGACATCCATGAAATATTCATAAATAAATTAATAAAGGTTTGCCATAAACTTGCATATATACCAATATGGAAACTGTGTGCATACATTTGAAACAGTTGAAGTCAAACATTTAACTTTCATTTCATCTTCTCAATGTATCCATAACATCTTTAATTCATCTGAATCAACCTTGAGGGTAACCTCTGTCAAATTAGACAGTCAACAAAATAAGAAAGTCAAATGCAGGATTGATTTCTTAGAAGTTGAGTTTGCCAACACAAAATGTGTGTGTGTGTGTGTGTGTGTGTGTGCGTAGATACCTTAATGCACCCAGAAAGCACAAAGTTTCAGCAGAGGTTTTAAGTGACGATAGTGTAAGTCAAAGCCTGTACCAAAGAGTATCCTTTCTACATTTGATTAATCACATTACTTGTATTGTAAATAAATACAAAAATCTAATAAAAGGCATGTCACCGCAATTTGTGCAAAAGAGAAAAAACTGCCATGCACCGTTTTTTTGACAGGCGCTGGATTGTTTTCCCCCCGCTGGCTCCGCCTACATGCATATGACGCGTTACCGACTGCTTCTATCACCCCTCCCTCCTCCCCCGTGTGTTCCTGTACACTGTGAAGACAAACACTTGGCTTGTTTGGGTATTTTGCACAATGCAACAACTCTCAGCAGCACTGTGCAAAATAAATATCGCATCACTAAAGTAATTGTAGTGGGTAGTGCAGTATTACTTGAAGCCATTTTAGAAACTTCTGTTTGAAAGTAGATTAATTCTTCGTCACTTTTTTGATGTCCCCTCCTGATGATTTGCATTAGCTGTCATACATATTAATCAACGGGAGTGACGGTGAGTTGCTGCTTTTTCCTGCCTAATAGAAATTCCAAAGTGATTAAACACAGTAGGAGCCTGCAGTCAAATTTCTCCATAACGACTTTGTCGGCTCGGTCCCACGGTGATGTTCCGTGACTCTGTGGACAAACTGAAGACCTGAGCCACTCTGCTGTCTGTCACTATCACTACTCTGTGCCATTAAGCTGCCCCTGTGGAGGGGCCCGGTGATTACTTTCCTCAAACACATTAATGGTCGTCCCTTCCAAAAGTCACCACTGCTGGGCCAGCAGAGTTATCTCCGGCTCCCATTATGGGCTGTTGCTCTGTTCAGGGAGTATGAATATAATTCCGGCTATATGGTCTCAATTTTAGGAAACATTACTACCTCCACCTCAAATCAAGATTATGTGAGTCACAAAAAGACATAATCTCTCATGAAATTGCTAGATAATCAACTAGCCCCAAGGTTTTCAACCATTCCTGTTTCTCTGGGTCCCAACCAGGAGAAAGTGACAGTACCCTACTGTACGCGGACCCCTGGTTGAAAATCCATGAACTAGACAATGTATTGTGATACATTTATGAGGAGTATTGGCAAGAAGCAGAGTGGAAGTTCCAAAATAACCACTGTAATTACATATTTGCACACCGTATTGACAATACTGTATAAATACTGTCCGTTTCAAAAGAAGGTGTTTCAAAACAAGCCAATAAGTCACCACTGCAGTCGGGGAGTCCTAAGTTGAATGCTGCCCCCGATGCATTTAACTTGGTGTGTGTTTGCGCTGAAGCCGTTTGCTGAGGCAGAAAGGGAGAAATGGCATTCCGGTCCCAGTAGCACGGAAAGTGCTGATCTCGCCATTTCCAGACTTGGCACAACACATTGCCCCTTGTATCTCATCTCACATAATGTTTAAACCATGAGCTTTCCTTTTTTCAGATGTGGGGGGGGGGGGGCTGTTTGAACCTCTCACAGTCAATCTGAAAACTGTTTCTGCAATACCCAACACACTGAACTGTTTGAGGAATGGTTTTCAGAAAAAGAGAACACTACCAAAACCTGTTTCTCCTGATTGCTTTAAGGGAAAATTTGAGAACCACCTGAAATATTGAAGAGCCATTTAAACTGTAGCAAAAGCTACTGTTGGAGTATATTAGAGTGCAAGTTATAAATTTCATCCCATAGCATGCTTGAAGTCGTCTTTAATAGTGGACTCTGGGGTATATTTTAACAGCCATTTCAACACTGATCCAAAGGAAATTTCCTACGTTTGATCTATTCCTGGTGGAGAATATTCAGCGAAATCCCTTACTCATTTTTCCCATAATAGCCTATATCCTATAAAATGTCAAAGCTATAAAATTTACATCCAGTTACTTCCTGTTCTGTTGAATGAGTAACATTTGAATCTTCATTAATAAAGGTTCTCACTGGAGAATTAATGTCTGACGAAACCCATAATCAAAGAACTGCTTTTTAATTTACCAACATTGCTTATTCTTATGTCCACATTTACTGTCAGTTTGAGGGTTTAATATAAAACCACAAACCCCTAATTCATATACAGACAAGGCATGTTTGCCTGTGCAGAATATAATGCTTTGACTTCTGTCACAGGGACTTCTATAAGCATGCACATATGGTGGGGGAAGGGGTTCGGGTAATGGAGCAGGACGTGCTTTTTGATCATAGAGGGAAATGCAGATGGAAATCCAGGAGGCGCTTAGGGAGGGGCCATTATTCATAGCACCACTATCCCACAATTCCCCTCTGAAGGTGGCGCACTGCCAGGGCAGCTCATCCGCCGATGCGGACCCCAAGGAGAAAGATGCGCAATAATCTCCTTATAAAGCACAAGTGTAGGACTGAATGTGATTTCCTGGCCAGCCCCACAGGGGAGGGCATTTCAATACCTGAGACCAGAACTGCACCTTAATCCTCTGTCCTCCAACAGACCTACGAGATTGCATTACCGTTATGTAGGCCGGCAGGGGCCTGGCTTAATGCAAGGGAATATTACTGTCAATCTTGCTCACTGACATTGAAGGGGTCCTCAATCTCAGGAGCTGTCTGTCTGAAGCAGCAGGACCCAAACACTCAGGAAAGGGCTTGTCATGCACAATATTACACAAAGTCACTCCCCATTACCCATTGAAAGGTAGGCACAGCAAGGATCCATTGTCAAGAATTACTTCATCCTTCGGTACGTTTGTTTCTTTCAATCTGTGAATCCTGGCATGTCTTTTTTATTTCAGAAATTGCCATGCAGTTTAAGGTGTATTTGAATATAAGTAAATACAGCTATTGATTCTCAAACTAGCTATCTTAAATAATGTAGAGGAGGCTAAATTTGTTGCTAATGGTACAACACCTAGCTAACATTGTTGCTAATGTTACAAAACCTAGCTAGAGCTAGCTAAATTTGTTAGCTAGCTAGCACCACTCATCGAAATTCTAACTACATCTAACTGCATCCTCAGCTACAGTAAGTGCACAAAGTCCTACAAACTTGTATAATATTAGGTAGGGGACAGCGTGGCAAAACCATAGGGTAAAATGCATCACAGACTTATTAGGTAGATACATTGAGCTTGAGTAACATATTTTGAATGTGGAAGAGCAAGTACCTAAACACCAAATATTGTGCTTATCAAGATGTCAGCTAATTTAATTATTTTACGAGTTTTACTGAGTTGTGGACAAAAATAGTGAATATGCGACTTTCTAATTGCATTGTACTTATGCAGTCTTACGTTGTTACCTAATACTAGCTCCTATTTTGTTGGGGTTGATGATAAGTAAAATGTATCAAATGTAAGGCACATCTGTTGACAGGTTTGATATGTCACTCAATATTACAAAATTATCATGTTGAAAACATTGTTCATTGTCTGTATACAATCTTATTTCTCCAAAATATGCCACCACTGGATAATTTTCTAAGAAAATTAAACTCTCAATGCACTCCTATCTCCCGCCCCAAGCAAGCCATGACACTTTGTTTGGGGGTGTAGCTTCATTTTGAAGGGAACTCTGGGATTTCTAGCATGAAAACAAACTGCTGTGACCAGCAGTCACCACAGATGTCGCCAAATACTCAAACCTTGAGTGCTTCTTCTTTATCTCGATCTTTATTTCTACTTATAACTGAACTTTTTTTCATGTTAACATGCTTTATTTTAAAAATGCAAAAGCTGAATAAATCTTTACAGTTTTTAAGTTTCTCTCTCTTTTTATTTTATAACTTGAGCAACATTGGCAGGCCCTGGTCTGTTACTGCCACCCATTGAACAAGAAACATAATACTACATCTTTCTGCATCTTGGTACATTGAAAAATGAACATTTTCTCAAAGTGTTTTATTTTTGTACACTTGGTGTATTGGTATTTATTTATGGTAAGTGTTGTGGTGTAAGCATAATAAACCACTTGTGGTTTTCATGATATATACAAATATATATACTTCTTGGGCTGCAAAGAGCACTTAGCATTCTTGTGCCTTACTGCCACCTCAGGCATATATATATATATATATATATATATATATATATATATATATATATATATATATATCATGAGAACCACATCAGCTGTTGTGGTTTATTGCTTTCACACACACACACACATGCATGTGTGCACACACGCACACACACATGCACACACACACATACACGCACACACATACACTCACACATTATTGGAAATCTTTCCAATCATTTTGAAAAGTGAGAGGTGGAGGAGTGGGAGGGGTAATTAAAGCGACTGAAATCTTATCTACCTTAATTAAAAAAGGTACATTTAGCTTGTAGTGCACTAAAGTTGCAAAAAAAAAAAAAATGAATAAGGCAAAGAAGAAGGAGTTAGGAAAACTGGGTTTTCTCTAGTTGCATTGAATTCTAATTGTGGCACAGTTTTACAATGGTTTATTTTGCTAGACAACACAATACATTTATGTCTCCTGTCTCCTGATCATTCTGGTCTTCTCTTGTTAAAATTACTGCTCATCAGCTGGACCCTTCTGAGTATGTACTGAACACCGGAAATCTTAATCCTCTTTGCTTTTCCTCACTGGGAATAAACTTGTCATAATGTGTTTACTTGGCTCTGCACATCTAAGCCTAACTCCTTATTCTTTGACATATTTCTTGCAACCTAAGAGCCTGTTTTTCTTACACTACAGGCCAATGGTATTTAGGCTACCTGTGGTTTTTAAAAAACCTAAAGTAAATAAGGCTTCCGGCAATTTAACAACCCTTCCACCTCCCTGTATGTAATAACTGGATTTCATCTGAAACGATAATTTCAATAAGATGTACAAATGCATATGCGATAAATACAAATTAGAAAAGGAACACATTTCCATCACAAGATGATCAATAAAAAAATGTTTATGCTTGCACAGGTGGGAGCATGTTAGCAACATATTTCTTCCCAATATTTATAGGTGTGTGATTGATGGGCGATTCAATAGCAACCGTTTATTTTGCTTTTATAAAATATCTTTTTACAATAACAGACCATTGCAATCAAAAAATAATGCAGAATTTCCATACCTTCAGGCTTAAGATATACATAATTTAATAAGACATTCTGATACATAATGTAATGAGATCTAGTTCAGTGGAAGACTGAAATGTATACTGACTTAGTACTTTGGCTCCTTTTGCACAAAGCTTCAGGTGCACTCGGTGATATGAGAACACCAGGTGAACGAGAGGGATATGCCTACAGACATGTTTCAACAAATAAAACATTGGCGCAAAAGGGAAACGCTGGAAGCCACCTGGATGGTAGTTTGGGACAAATATATGGTCTTTCATAACTATTCTCCTCTTACTGTAAGTTTGGGAGAGGCCCATATTGCAGCCTCCAGCACTGGCACAAATCAATTTGCAAATAGAAGGAAGAAACTGAGAATTTGACTTTTCCCAGAGAAAAAAAAATAGCCTGCTGCTTCTAATTCTATATTTGCAGAGGTTTTGACAATGCTCCACGAGTTCCTCGCTGACATTTTGCAGATCCATGTGGCTGTTCCTGAATTAATCAAATAAGCTTGAATTGAATCTTTGGGGGGATGCAGGAGTGTGTAACAAGCCTGAGCATATGTTTATCTTGCCTGTAGCCTCTGCAGATTCTTCACAGTCTGCTTACTGTAACTTAGATGAGGATTCTGTTATTGTGAGACAAGTATTCTCAATCATAATGTTTCAGAGTGAAGTATTTGATCAGTAGTGCATGGATACTCATGTAATCGCTTCCAGATTGTTATTGCATACATCATGGTTATATGTCTTGGCCGTATCAATCTTCAGTTTGTATTATGATTGTAGGTTGGCATAAGTTAACTTGAATTTAGTGTTGCATTTTTTTTTTCTTGCACTCTCATTGGCTGGCCTGGGAATGTTGTTACCCAGGTCTGGCTCAGTTGCTGACATAACTCAGGTAGATGCACTTATGTTCTCTGTCATCATACTGTGAGTCACTCTGGATAAGAGCATGTGTTAAATTAATGCAATGCAATGTAACTTCAGCTACAATTAACTTCATGAAGGTTCATTGCAGCAAATTGCTGTGGGGAAAACATATCAGAGATTCACATTTGTCAAGAAACTCTAGTTGCATTTGTATGCATGCAGGCAGTTTGCATGTTGTGGAAAAGGAAATCAACGTGATGGAAACACAGGAAATGGCTTCCATATGGCTACCACGGTCAAATAACAAAAACACATGTTTGTGTAAATGTACATAAACACTTAAGCAAGAAACCATTCTCTGAAAATAAACCCTTTGGTAAATGGTGTACCATCAAAATGATAATTACCCTTGTGTTTGTGCTAATGTGGTCACCCCTACTGTGAAGTGATATGCTACATTTGCTGGAAAATCACCCAGGCTATCAATTTTCCCATGAGGACCTAGTAGAAATGGAGGTTATCGACAATATCAAATTGTACTGTAAACAATGTGAGAATGCCACCTGTGAAGCGTATTTATGTATTTACTCTCTCAATAAACAATATATGTTTTGAAATGGACATTGTTAAAGTAATGGGTGGTCTACTTGTAATGCCCAGACGCTCTCAGGCATATGATTTTGCATGGAAACACTTGTGGTGGTGTGGAGAATAGCTAAATGTTGGCATATACTGTTCACAAGTGCCCTGATTTTAGGCCATGAAACATTTTATATTTCTTTGATATACAGTATACTTTCTTCTGAATAGCATGGCTGCAAACTGAGCCTCATGCAGTTAAAACTGTATTGAGGAGGTAATAGTTGGCTGTTGATTGCCATCTAAAAGCAGCAGATACCCTCAGACCAAGAATTGACCCTCCCCGATCCAAGCCCTGGAGAATAGCCAGTCTACTCCAGTTCTTATAGCCATAAAACATTTATAGACAACCTCCTATCCCCATCTCTCAATGGGAGTCGACCCAAACACAGAACTCTCTCTTCTCTGTAATGTCACAGTACGCTCACATCATGAGCCACAGAGGAAAGTATTCATGAACGGCTGTATTAATGACAAAGAGGGTCAGTAATTTCCGCTTGTAATTACCCGTAATGGCATCATCCCCATCGGATAAGCTCGGCGAAACCAGACGAGATGCCACAGCATGGGAGTTACTGTTGCCTCCAAGATCAACCCTTTGTGGAAAACACATTTCAGATTATGAAACATCCACTTATCCATTTATCATGGGCACACAATTTGCAATTTCCTCATGCCATAAGAACATCAATGTCCCAGAATGCATTTTCTGTTCAAAAAGATTGCCAGCTGCTTACATGTTTTCCTGGATTTAGACAACTTTGAGCATCCTCATTTATTTATTTATTTATTTTTGCTAGTATGCATCCAGGTTTTTTTTTTTTTAAAGTTTTTGAACTGAAACTACAGAATGATGAAAATGAAGACTTTGATATTTCCCAGCTCTCAGAAGGGTTACGTGCTGCTTTTGCTTTAGGATTGAAAACAAGCGTCCGTGCATTAAGCAGACAATACTTCCCGTCTCACGTGCTCTGTGAGTAGAAAATGGAATTTTTTCCATGCCTTTGATATTTAATGCTTTTTATTGCTGTTATGTCTTATTTGTAACACTAAGCATTTACATGAAAAACACAGGTTTTTTCTTCTCCTCCGAATTTGTCTTTCATTATGCATGTTGCGTTCCTCCCCATATGCTGAAACCATATGTCATCCCGGACTTCAACAGGATTTTTGTCGCTGTGGATTCATGATCAATCACAAATCAAGGAAGGGTTCGGGGGAATGACGGGGTGGGGGGTGGGGGGGGTGGTTTGTCATCTGTTCATGTTCTTTGTTAAAGATTCATTCCTTGTAAGTCATCATTGTCTTTTAGCATAAATACAGGAAGGCATGATCATGGGTCGTCTATAGGTCATTTTTCAGTGCTGTTCTGTTATTCAGCAACTACAAGCAAACCACTGTATCTCATTTTCCTCACAAAGATACAAAGGAACTGCACACAGACACACTTGCAAAACAGGAATGCAGAAACACAATTTGGCTTTCATGTGTAAATTTATCTGCCTACATTGTGGGATACACTTTATCATACATGCATATCATTTTACAATATATTCTACATTTCATTTATGTGCACACAAGTGCAAACATGAATGTAGAAACATCTGATTTATTTATGTATTTTGTAGCATACATATTTGACTAGGTTTTGCATGGGGAATATATTGCTCTCTCTCTCTCATAGCGACACTGTAAGATCCATTCTAAAACCAAACTAGGTCTTATGGTCCAGCTTTATGACATTCCACATACCAGGCAAGATCAGGGATACTGCATTCCCACAGTCCCTCCCCAACTCCTCTCTCATAGTGTAAACCAATGCATTCTCTTTCTCAGTCGTTTGAAGTATCTGTCCCAATTAAAAAGAAAAACGGGTTCATCAATCAATAGATTGTTGAAAAATGGAATTCTGATAACAGTAGCACTGTTTCAGACTGGAATTTATGAAAGAATGTGGACCCAAATAATGTATTGTACTGTAATGCACTGTAAATTATACTTTTGGTGCCTATCGATAGCATTGGCTAAGCTAATCATACTAAATGTTTTTTTTACCCTTCTTCCCCAGCTAGATCTACACCATTGATGCAGGTCAGTAATGGGTGCAATGTACGACAGGGACATCAGAGTCACATAAAAAAAGAAACTCACAATATGGCAACTAACTAGTTTCTTCAGAACAGCCTCATCTTTCAGTGAGTTACCATTTTTCCCAAAATTATTTGTTGACTACCACTTCAAGATCATAACTGCAAACTGTACTGCTTGGTACAGCTGAAAATATATTCTTCTTTCTTTTCACACCAAATTAAATTCCAAAATGAGCTTTTACAAAACATGAAATACTCATTCACATATTTAATATTCATCTACTGGGCATGTAGATAGCTTCCCTTTAAATGACGATATGCCATGATTCAAGACATTTTTACAATTTTGGCAAACTCAGGTCTATTTTGAAACCATTGTCTATTTTTTCAGGAAGTGTTTTATGACAGCTGAGAAGTGCAACATCTCTGAACTGTAAGAGACGTGAAAAGCTTAGAGCGCATAGCTCAGAGTGCTGAAAAGCGGTAAAAGTGTACTTTCAGAGGTGTCACGCTGTTGGAGTCGCCTGTTTTCATTCAGCAGAATCTCTGCAGTCAGGGCTGACGTGTGATACACAAACTTCTGAAACAGGGGAGAGTCCTGATTTGTTCCAGCATTCTCAGGATGCAACTGTGCTTTCTGGGCCTTCCTGTACAAATAAACAGCGGATCAAATGTTACATTATGTTCCGAGTGCAGCTCAGTGAGCTCCATCTCCATCTTTCCTTTGTGCTCATGTGTTTTTGTATCTTCTTGCCGTTCTGTCTTTCTCGTGCCAGAGCTTCTTCGGTGTCTCTTTGTTGTGGTTCAACATGAAGCAGCTTGACAAAAACAGGCTGCTGGAAAATGATCTCGTTAAATGGTTGCATATTTTTTTGTCAGCGGTTGCCCTTCTCATAAGCTCGGCTCATGTAACTGGACTCGAGGTGCAACTGTGGTGAAAATTAGGCCTGAGCCGACTACGTCATAGCCGGAGTCGGCTCCATATCCGGAAGCCAAGCCCCAGAAGTCGTGGTTGGAGTCAGTAAGTGCAAAAAAAAACAAAAAAAAAAAACTAAAAGTAATATAGGCTGCTCTGTGTGGCTGACAATTATTTTTGGTGTTGTTTCACTATAAAATGGCACATGAACATTTTTATTAATATGCAAGAGTTAAACACAAAGCAGACGGACGATGCGCTGCTCCATCGTACCAATATGGAAGCACCAAATTTGCTTCTGGCAACCTTTTGTATTTTGCTTAATTGATGTTTATTGGTCTTTGTAAGAAGCACGATGAAATACTGTAACACAAGAAATGCACATTTACAAACAGACATATCAATTTGTAATCGATTTTATTGCTTTGTTTGCTTTTGTATCTTTACTTAGACTAGTTTGTATGTTTATTTACTTGCAGCAAAGGGGCAGCTTTAGCTTCGCTTGGTGGTGGGTACCTTTGCTTGCCACTGCCAGCAGACCACAGCTTTCAGTCTGCTACAGAGCCAGCTTTGTTAGGAACATTCTGTTACACAAGCACGTACATTCACAAACATATACAGTATATCAGTTCATTGTTGATGTTTTTTATTTGTTTTCTTTTGCATCTTTACTTAGTCTAGCTTGTGTTTTTATTTACTCTTCGCTATTGTAGAGAGTCGGATTTTCTGACTAATCAGCTCACCCCATGTGAAAATATTCAGAACTCAGCAGGTTGCAAGGGCCTGAAACACAACATTTTTTATTAATCTGCTGACGAAATCCAGAATACATGCTTCACATTTCAACAGCAATTCAAGTAACACCCTGCAAACGCTTGCCAGTTATTATACTTATTATATGATAAATTGGCAGTGAAGCTGTACCATGTGGTCTACAGTATATAATTAGCATGCTTTGATGACTTATAAACATCATGATGTATGACTTGGAAAGCTCATCCTAAATGCTATACCGGAATGATAAAAAAAAATTATTATCAAACTAACCAATGTTTATCTCTTGTTCATATCTATTCAGTGGTGGTTATAAGTGGCAGTTCATTAGCCATTAACAAGCACTAAAAGTTTGCAAAGCTTTTTTATATGCCAGCAGGCTTTCTATTCATAGTTTTTTTTTCTTTTCTTTTCTGTTTTTGAGAGCAAACTTAATGAAATTGAATGAAAACAATGCGAAGGCAAGCAAATTAATGGAAGAAAAGAAAATGGTAAACTCAAGAGTTCCACCTGATATCACAAAGGGGCAATGCAGCAAAGCGGACTATCCTAAGCCCCCCTGCTCTGTCCCCTAAGTCCTACCCCCCCCCCCCCCTCCCCCTCAGAGCGGGCACTCACTGAACCTGAATGACATTAATTACCTCCTATTATGAGGGCCCAGATGAAAGGAACATGGCAATTTGCCACAAGGACTTGGAGGCTGGAGACAAAAGACACTGTGGATTTTTGGCAGGTCTTGCTGACTTCAAAAGCAGATAAGAGGGGCTTTTCACAATAGGTCTTAATTTTTTTAGTTAACCTCCAGAGTTCCGAATTCCGACAAGCTGATCCGCTCTCCTTTGTCCGCGCTCTATACGGCCCGTATTAAAACCAGCGGCTTTAATTAGAGATGGTGGTGGTGATCGTGGGGGGGGGGGGGGGGGCACGAGGGGGTGGAGGGGTTACACCTCCTGAGCTTTTGAGAACCCCGAGTTTCCCTGGTGGACATTGGTTGTTATTCTTGAAGATTACTGTTTGCTTTGCTGAAGTGTCTTTGAATCGGGAGGTCCGCAATGCGGCGTATCAGGGCCTGGTGCGGTCCCCCTGACGAGCCGCCGGTGACAGACAAACACAGGCGGCTTTTGTTGCCAGCTTCCTCTCTTGTCAGACAGCGGTTCAATGCCCGATGTAGATCGGCTAAATCTGCCCTCCAAACAACTTCCAATAATGGGATGTGGACTTGCTAATCTCCAAATTACACTGGCGTTTAAGGGGAAGGGGAGGGCAAGCCCGGCTTTCATGTCACCGCCGCGCTGTGGAGAGCGAGGAGATAAGAGGATGTACAGGCCTCACAGCCTCCATGGCACTGATGGATCTTAGAGATTTTGGTAGGGAGGATCAATCTGGGGACAGCTTCTGGAATCCACCACCAGTCCACCACCTCCTCGTAAAAAAACCCCAAAACAATAGCAAAATGAAACTACTGAAGCTGACAAAATCTGAAGAAACAGATATTCGGCTTCTGAGAGCATCGAGCGAACCGGAATGATGCATGACTATCAGAACCACGCTTATGCGGCCTCTCTGTAGGTGTTGCCCCATTTCAAAGTTTCCTCCTTGCAAAAGCAGCGTGGGTTTGTTTCACGAGATAATAAAAGTCAGGGAAAGTCTTTGATTGATGCGCACGCCCTTATGAATCAGCCTTATAATAATTCACATTGTGTTTCCCCTGCAAACCCCGGGGTACTTTTCCATATATATTACAAGTTATTGCTGTTATTATTATCCTACATTAGTTTAATGAATATTATTTACTAGGTCGATAAATTCCGGTGTAGATTATCCAACTAATCTGAACTGAACTAAATCTATGCTTTAGTGTAAATTCAACCCTGCTGTAAGTTAGGCTACACATTAGTCATCGTCACCATTATCATCACTGTCAGTAATTTCTGCGCATATACATGTTAAAATGTAAAATCATATAACTGGGAAAGCTTGTGATTCGTATTCAACGGAGCATGTGTGCTCTGGCCATACTGTACTTGACAATGAGTGTCAGGTGCTCGTGTGTTAAAGAGCCCCTGTTGCGATGACGGCCACAGGTACTGCAGAGACTGGACGTGTCCTGTATCCGGGGGGAGCTCTCCTCCCATGACTCAGCGTGTTGCAGAGCTCCTTGTGCATGACCTGATTATGAAACTCCTCTGTGGGAATGGCTGATATATATTCCCCATATTTATATGGACACATTGCTTGTACTTTCTTTTTTAGCAGTTTAATTGAAGACCTCTTCCCGTGATAAAAACCAGAGCCTTTGTGATTTTAAGGAGATTCACTGCGGGGAGTAACGGTATGAGATGTTGGAGACGGTTTTGTAGCTCTAATTCTGCTTAAAGACATATGTCCTTATACTTATTTATTCAGTTTGGAGCCACAGAAGTGGGCCAAAAGCCTATAACTCCTGCTCTAATTCAAGAGGACCTCTTAGAGAAAATTCATATTTGTTTGAGTGTCATTATTTCTTCTGTAGCTTTCCACAAATGAAAAGAAGAGACAACATGGAAAGGACTACAATGCCCCAGAGAGGAAGAGGTTAAAATCTAAATAGAAATATGGTATTGCCCATTGCACGGTAGTTCAAATTAGAATCAAATACAGCAATACTTCAGAACAGGCTTCAATCCCATCCACCTGATATCTCAAATATAATTTAGGGAGCCCTTCATCTTTTTTATCTTTTGAAAATGGAAGACAGTAAGAAGATATAAATTCCAATTTATGCACCTCTTTTAGAGTTATTTTTTCACTAAAAGGTTATGAAGAAATATAGAATCACTGGACCCATCTCTAATAGCCTTGCCCACATACTGACTGGGTGACAATCTTCACTTTTGGCTCCAGTCCGTTAAACACATCACAGCTATTTGGTATCTGGAAAATGAGTGTAAATTACTGCCTTTGCCTTAATATGACTGCATTTATTTCTCTTCTAAACTGAGAATATTGGTGCATTAACCCTTTGCAAGCTCCAGAGGTGCCATGACATGCCCACAGTCCAAAAATCAAATCCTGACCATGGCAGTGCCAGTTGAGGCCAGAAGTTCCAAGAAGCGGTGCATAATGTCCCATAGCCTTACCCAAGGATGGAAGGTTTCGGTTGGCTGATTTCAGTCACCGGCCCCCCTCTCATTGCATAAGAGAAACTCTTCTGGTTAACAGGGCCCTGCAGGCTATTCCGCTGGTGGATTACAGTGTGAAAAGAAGCAGCCACAAGATTTGGAGTACATTACCGGCATAGTTATTGCAATTTTGTTGAAAATTTTTTTTTTTTTTTTTTCTCGGTTACTAGGCAAACAAGCAAACTTCTGCAATGATCTAAAATACCTTATGTCACAAACAAAAATGTGTGATCCAATGAAAAAAGCTTCACTAAAACTGAAATAATATGGAAAAAAATCTCCAGAAAGTGAACTACCCCTTTAAATTCAATATAGGTTTAATAAAACAGATATAATTAATAAATGAAGGCTTAAGAACTAGCCTGCATTCAGTTGTTGAGTCTTTATCAGGGGGATTTTATGTTAATTATGAGACATTAAATATGCTCCTCTTAGAGCTTTTTGTTCTGAGTACAATTGATTTTTAGATATCATGAAATTAAACAGAAGTGCTACACTGTAAATGTTCATATGACTTAAAAAGATGGTGAGAGATGTATAAAACTTTGACTCGCCTACTAGGTGAGCATCAAAAAGCCAGCACTTGGAAATCCACAGTGGAAATAATCTCTCATGGAAATCAAATCAAAGTCCCTACTGGAAACCACTTTCTATTTCTTGCCTCAGCTGAAGGGTTATGCATTTGATATACTCCAGTGTCCAGTGTGTGTGTGTGTGTGTGTGTGTGCGCGCGCGCGTGCGTGTGTGCATCTGTGCGTGTGCATATGTGTTCACCTGTGGCTTCATAATGGTTCATTTGGCCCCTTTTCAGAGTTCAGATTCAGAGTCAATCATTTGTGTTTCAGTTAGAGAACTGCTGCCATCTCCCTGTGTGCATCAGTCTTTTTGGAAGGCTGGACAAAATGGCTGGTGGTATTTATAATGTCAGAAGTAACAAAAGAACAACAGGTATCTCCTGGAGATTGAAATCTGGAGAAAGGGGGTTAGTGAAAGCCAAGCAGCTGGGCATTTTTGATAAAGCTTTATCTGAAGAAGTAGAAGCACTTGTTAATCGCTGGAAGAATTCACCCCCCGCCCCTCCTCCACTGCACCATCACCCCCATCAGACCCCCTCCCTGTCTCCACCTTTAATTGGGAACTACATCAGCATGGGCTTGTCAAGTCCTACTTGGGGTATTTGGGAAGGCCTGAGAAGAATCGGTAAAAGATTGTGGTCTGGCAAGCTGACCCTTGCTGAGGATAGAGCCTTCACAAGAGCACATAAGCTTGGCTCTGCAGCAATTAAACCACAAAACATGTGCTGGCTAAAGAATTTCCAGTTTAAACCCACTTTCTGATCACAGGTTTTGAAGCTGGTCTAGATTCAAGAACTATTTGGGAGGAAAACTGAGCCTGTGGAATTGGATTGGTGCAGATCCAAAATACAAAGTCAAAGTCTCAATTTTTGCATGCTGTTAACTTTGTTCATTTAATAATAGGACCTGTTGCATCGGTATTATGTTGTATCGATGTCATGATATTCAAATCCAAACATTTACATGAGAACCATACTCCATTAACCTAAACTTTTAAGCAATTTTAAGCGATTTTTTTTTTTTTTTTTTTTGCTTTTAATTCATGTCAGCATTGCTCGTGACATTAAAAAATCAGCACTGAATTTTCATTAATGGCCTCTACACACAAAAATATTTGTAGACATGTTTCCCTTTTATATATCTGAGGACTAAAGTTCCTGTGTAAAATATCTAATTATAAAAATGTAATAAAAAATGATGAAATACCAAATTGAAATCATGTTCATTTTCATTCTGAAGGTCAATGTTTTGTTTTTGCATTATGATATTCATTAAAATTCCACAAATAACAGGATTTTTAATAATGCCGCATTTTAAAATTAAAAATCTCATTTTAAAACTGGCTGAGGTGTTGGGGGAATTCCAGGTGATTGTTTAATTTAGCCCCGTGGTTATATTAGCAGCAATAAAGTTGTCAAACTGGACAGATCTTTTAAAGGCAAAAAAAGCAAGGCAGAAAAAAAAGAAAAGAAGGCTGGTTCCTTCTTGGCCTCCTCAACTTTTGGCTTTTCCATTCGAGGGCCCGCTCCTGGAGGCTGCTCTTTCAGCACCTCCTCATCGTCTCCTCTGACAGACCCAGCACCTGCGACAGCGGCCATCTGCTGTCCAGGCAAATGAGGTGTGAGATGAAAAGGGAGCGCATCATTTTCGGCTTGATCTTATTTATTTATTTATTTGTGTGCTCGTGCATTTTCTGCTATACGCACACAGCATATCCGGTAGGTAAGATCTACATTTTAATTTTAATAGAACTGCTAAAGCATCCCATGCTGTTTTGAGATGTGCAGGTCTTAGAAGCCCTACAATCACTGTCTATATTTATACTGTACACTGTTCTGGTGGAGTATGTATTTATAATCAGACACCATGGAACAGGTTGTCTGTCCATTAACTATAATAGTAATAATAATATTCAAAGGTGGTGCCATATGTCCTTGTATTGCTGATTGCATTATTTCATCATGTCACTGTGTGCAAGGAATAGTTCCACCAGCTGGATGTACTGAATGTTCATCTGACTCTGTGATCTCATTTTATCCCAGCTGCACAAGGGGAAAAAGTATATTTCTGCCCACTCTTGCAAGTAAACATGTAAACTGTTTCAGATCATTTTTCCACATGAGAAATTGGCTAAAGACACTTACTTGCTTCATGATAAGACATTGATTTGTGCCAAAAAATGGACTTATTGAAGAAATGGAGGAAAATTTCACTGAAACTCATTTTGTTGTGACTGAAGACAGGCATCCATTTTATAACTGATGCTTCATTAGACCAGAATGAAAAGCAATGACTAATACAGAGCAATCATACATATAATCACAATTAGACCATAGTGTCATGCATTGTGAATTTGACTTTGCAATCTTCATTAAGAATTTCCTAATTAGAATTTGACAGCACTTACTTAAAGTGCTTACCATGTAATCCACCTTAGTAAGACATTGCAGCGTATTGTATTTTATATATGCATTTTCCTTCTTTACTGTGAGAGTCGGGGAAAAAGAAACACTTGCTGCATAACTCGATCTTGTTCTTACTTTTTGCCCTTAAGGTGTAAGCAGAGACGTCACTTTCAGTTACACATCAAACCGAAATGCGCTGGCCTCTAAAATAGCTTCTCTCGCAATCTGGAAAGAGCAGCACATCTGACAGACCAGTTCATAACCGTTTTGCTTTTAGTTTAGTTTTAACTGCTGACTTTGGTGGGGCGAATGGTTTGCGGTCAGCAGCCGCACTGGAGGCCAAAGCCTGTTTGTTTTAAAGTCCTTTATTGCTGACCGTAGCATCTTCCTGCCAAATCGTGGGCTCTTGTTTTACAAGCGCCCGCATCCTCAATGCTGCATATTTCACACATTGCTGTGTTTGTATTGTGACCCCCGCCCCTTCCATTCAAGCACCTAAACACACAGCACATTAGCTCTGTCTGTATTGACACAGGCATGCGTTCGGACAGTGTAGCGAGCAACCCGGGCTGCTCTCCTCCTCCATGGCTTTTCAAAAGGCGTCTGTGAAAACACACCAGGCGCACGCCAAAGGAGAAACAGAACTAGTTCTCAGTGTGCAGTCGGTGGAGGCGTTTTGTAAGCTACCCGGGCGAGGGCTAGTGTGTTTACTGGGGGTTGCGTAGCTGTTTGCTCTGCGTCTGCTCGAGGGGGTGGACATCGTGAAGGTGCGAGGTGTTTCAGCTCCCCATCTGTGTCAACGCAGCGCATTCAAAGGCGACACGCTGCGGGGGAAAAAATCCTGGGAGAAACACAAACACGGGCCGCAGTAAACTAGCTTCAGCTCAGACTCCGCGCTCTGTGTTTAAAATGGCAGGCGCAAGCGTTTGCATTTGGCACAGTGATTATTTACATTTATGGCCACTTTGATGTCAAACGCAAGGTATGTGTGGTTTTCAAAGAGGAGAGAAATGGCCCACACACACCTGTACTCCCAAATTACTGCACATTTCCTTTTAGCAGTCCTGACATCCTCCAAAAAAAGGGGAGAACATTGAATAGCGTCTGTTTCCCGTTTACTTTTATGGAGAACTGTACATAAACCTGCCAGCCTTGATTATGATGAATTTCCTTTTAATTATAGGTCAGAAAGACTTGGAAGGTATTAGTTAAATGTGGCACTACTGTGCTGTCACAGTGTAGTAGAGGTTAAATATTGGTATTGGAATGTCTATTGTCCTGGCACAATTGTAGGACAGAGAAAGTTCTGGCAACTTTATAACTTCATAAATGGCACAAAACATTTGGAAGAAAAACCACAGACTACAATAGCAAGATCAATCTAGTTCTCGGCATTCAGACCACAGAGTCCATTGCATTTAATGCAGTTCAAAAATGCACGGCTCTTTCCAGAACACAGGATATAATCTAAAGATACCAAGGATGAAACCAAAACTATTTGAATTGCAAACACCCCTTAATGTACGAAAATAGAGTTTTGTGGTGAACGTGGACTGTAGCACTGAAGGATGGTTCCCAGCTTCCTCTGTTCGTCTCGCTGACAGTGTCTAGAATTGGTCTGAGCCTCTCCTCCTCTCTCCCCACCCCAGGATTCCTTGCATTCCCGGCCAGCGCAGAGCTTCATGCTGTATAGTATCGGTGCAAGCAAGCACTGGCAGACCATGAATAGAGCCAGTCACATTTCAAATATCTTTTGATGAAAAATATGCCTGAGCTGTGGTGAGTGACTGGAGCCGCTCCCGGGCGCTCCACAAAGACCGCCTTTCAAAGGGGAGCGAAGAGGGCCAGCCCATTTCTGCTTCACTCCCCACCCCCCCCTCCTGAAGAAGGGAGATGGCTCTGCCCATCGGCAGTGCTGGGAAGGGCCTTCACAGAGGTCAGCGCTCGCACAAAGGAACAGGTGTTTGGTGGTTTAAGGTTTCAGGCAAAGGGGGTGATGGGATAACAGGATGTTGACATTCAGCTTCGACAAAGAGAGAATTGTACTGTTACATTACAGCCCTGGTTTACATGTTATTGTATTTTCTTGTTGTTTAAAATTATTAATTTTTTTAACAACTGAAAGCAAGAGTGACCTGAAAATGGAAGGATTCATTGTTCACAACAGAATTTTCATACAGAAATGCCACACATATCCAGATTGTATGTGCGCCACATGTAAAAGTAGTTGGAGATTTTTTTGTATGGCTAGAGTATGGTGGTAAGGTATTTCAATGTTTTATTTATATGTGAATGAATTGAGATGTGTGTTCACGCACTGAACACTCTTGAGTCTGTATGCTTCTCCCTGGGTTACCTTAACTCACAGCTTATTAATAACACAGACATGAAGCTTTCCCAAGCCAGTCCTTCAAAGAAAATGCATGTTATGGCTGGAAGAATGTGAAAAGGATTACTGACTAACATTTGGGCAGGTGTTGTGGGATTTCCCCTCCCACTGGACATTTAAAAGTTTTATACCCCCTACAAGCATCCACCGTTCCCCTGCCAACTTTGGAAGATGAGGTACAAGAAGTTGTGCCAAACACTGCAATGTCCAACTTGCAAGAATCCAATCCCGTTGATTTATCAGTGTGAGAAGTTTGCATGCCCAAATGAAAGCTTTGTCAGCCAGGCCAGCATGACACAATTTGGAAATAAAATCAAAAGCACTCAGAGCATTTGGTTGATCAAACAAATACATGAGTTGATGACCAAAAAAGTGTTTTTCACTTTGCCAGTTTTCTTCCCTCTTTTCAGGATTAGAATCAATTCAGATCTTGAAGCTTTGATCCTGACAACTGTTCAGTGTGATGAAAGTGCTGCATATCTGAAGATTTCGGAAACCTTTTTAACGATTTTGTATCCCAGAATGTCATGCGCTGTAACCCAGTAAAAAAAAAAATCGAATGAAATCATTTGTTTGATGGCTGTGTCATGCCAAGCATTTCGTGACAATGTTAAGTTATTCTACTTCCAGTAACTAGGAGGCCAAATGTCAGCGAAAAAAGCCACCTCATCTTCGGAGGTCATTTGTCAGGCCCTGCTGACTGCCGTAATGTATCTTCCTCAGACAGTCACCTCTGGGAACGGCAGACTGGGGACGATGAAGGTGAACAGCATTCATTTGTTTCCTGTACAGACAAACTAAGCCTAGTTGCACGGCAAACTCAGACTGAACGGCTGTTGCTCTTATGTGTTTACAGTAATTATCACTGAAATTTGATTCACGTGCACTGAAACTCTACATCGGCTTAAGGCAGAACCTGCCAATCATCGAAGCGTGTCGGATGCCGACGAACAACAGTTGTTAGTGCAAGTGCCGTCAAGTTGCGAGCATGCAAGCTTTATTTGCCAGTCAGACGGGACAAGACCGCCAAGCACCTCAAAGCACACCTACTGTATAATGATTGACAAGAACTCAAAGCACATTCCCACAAACTTAGAACATTATTCATACTGTTAGCCAGAATAGCATGAACCATTGGCACAAACACAATAGCACTGCCTTTGTAGTGGAGGCGCAGCTACCTGTACAGAAAGAAGCATTTTTTTCCCGAAAAAAATGTGAGATTTGTGGCCATTACTTTGGAAGATGTGCTTCTGTGCTCCTGTGAGAAGCTCCTAGTCTAGCTCATTACGGACCCCACTCAGACGCCGTCACCCTCGGTGGCATCAAATGGCCCCGCAGCTCGGCAATGGCGATAACCCTCGCTCGCAGACTTTGTTCCCCGCCTGTCCTTCGGTCTGTTTAATCTCCTTCCAGGGAACCCGCAGGACAAGATAAACAACTGTTTCTGTTCTGTTACCTTCCTTTTGTTTCCGAATAAGTAAAACGGGGAAATGTGTGAGGCCTTTTCCTGCTCTCAAAACTGAAATCAGTAGTAAGCTTTGTATATTACTCATGTCATACATATTTGAGTTAGTTAACAATATTTTCAGCATAACAAAACATAATAGGACAGCAGAGGTGTACATGCACGATGTTAAGTCGGTGCATGTAGCTACATATAGTGTGCTTGTATTGTTTGCACGAGTTTGTGATGCGTGAGAAGGCTAATAACATTAGCGTTTTTGTGCATTTTTATTACGCCTTGACATGGTTGACTCCCATAATTGAAACATAAAAGGCTCATTTGTGCAGTTGTGAAGGGGCCTAGTTTGCAACATATCCTCATTGTAGGCTGTCACCGAGGAACCAGAGGTTGATTTTCGCGCTGAAAGGGGTTATGTGGGACTTTTTTATTTCAGGTCCCAGGGTCACAGCCACAAAGGGGGCGGGGGGGGGGGTGGGTGACTTTGTAACCCCCGCGCCCATCCCACACAAACAAAACCCCTCTGATCGGCCGCGCTCTCTGCAGGCGGGGGAACTGAAGCGGGCCCGCTCGCTCTTCTTCCCATGAAGGAGTCGCAAACCGGCGCCAATTAGGAGGATTCTTACATGCCTGACTGCTGGCTGTCAGTTCTCTGGACTTAATCTTGACGGTAGGCGGGCAGACGGAGGAGGGGAGCGGCTTTGGGTGCGATTAGAGGGCTTCTAAACCCTTGGAACTGGCTGAGGCGGCACTGACAGGGAGGAGGGAAAGACGTGAATTTCAGAGGGAGGAAGAAAGAGGGCGAAGAAGAAAGGAAAGAAATACAAGAAAGTGAGAGGGAGAATGAGAAAAAAAATTAGATGAAGGGAAAGAAAGAAAGAAAGAAAGAAAGAAAAAAGAAGGAAAGAAGAAAACAGGGCGGACTGGCAGGCAGGAAGACCAACACCTGGCTTTTCTGGTTGCCAGGGAAACTCACCCTCAAGTCAGTTTCAAGTGAAACCTCACAGCATGTGATAGGTAAACCACCAGCAACTCCCCCCAATAACCCCCAGCCCCCATTCTGCCAATGCCTGGACGCAGGTTGGCCGGTACTGAGGATTATCAGTAATTTATACAATAACTGAGCCGGTGGGCTGCCAGGGCACCAGCTGCTTTGTGGGCACCGGGCTCCCACCGCTCCTTTCATTACCGTGGCACACAAATGTGCCCATGCCCACCTGCGGTGCCCATCGCGGGGTCAGACTTTATGAGTTCCCTGCCCATGAATGCGGGGCTGGGAATAGGCTCGCTTTATCTTCGGGGAAGGTAGCAGTCCTTACGAGCAATCCAGTTCACACATAAAAACGGCACCACCCCTCTATCACGCAGCATTTCACACTCATAAAGTTTTACTAGCAAAGGTGTTTGTTCAGTTTTCATGAGACAGGCCGGGTTTTTAACAGAAATAACCTTCATTTTCGAGCGTGAAAGCAAAGGTGCGACTATGTCCCTCCACATAAGCGACCCCGTTCTACAGGAGCTCTAATTCACTAACGGTTGTGTACATGACAGCAGAAAAATAGATCACACTCTCCTCAATTCCACCTCAGCTTCTCTGACCTTTCAAAAAAAGTCCTCCATGGGTAAGGTGTGCAACCTTTGACAAAGGGTGGGCAGACACCCAGTGCATTTTAATGTAATACCATGATAAAGAATGCTTTCCGAGGAGAAAGTCTGCAGATGTGTAAATGCTGGAAGGCAGTGTCTCAACAGAACCTTGCTGATACATGTTCCGGAAGGCCTAGCAGACGAGGCGACGTTCACCTCCAGTGAGGTCAGCAGATAGGCCTATTTCACAAGATGGCGACCAAAACCGGATGTAGGGATACTTTGTTTCCGGTTACCGTTGCTACGGACGCAAGTCTATTTCTGACAGCGAAAAATTGAGCCTAAACAGCGACGTGTGTTCTCACAGTCCCTGATAGCTCTGCCAAAGTTCACTGTCCGATGTTATCCGCATTGTCGAAGCATTGCCAGTGAACATTAAGCGGTCTAAACTGGACAAGGGCTATAAATTCTTTTTGAGAAGTTTATATTCGGTTATGAAGGTAAGTATAACGTTAGCTCTGGTTCACAAGAAAGCTAAATAGCTAGCTTGCTAACCACATCAAGTTAGCCGATTAAAGAGATGTTGCACTTCGACATAAATTATTTTCTGGAGGCGACTCCATTGTGTTTTCGTAGCGTGAAGCAACATCTGCTGTCCGTTAACAGCGTCTGGAAAAGCGATTCTGTTAACGTTGACGGTCAGCAGGGGAGGCAAATGCTATTGTAAGTACAATGTGTTAGGCTCCACAAAATTACTTATGTTATTATACCGAAGTGAAATATCTCTGAACTAAGTTTTGTACTACTGTTACTATTTTGTGACATGCTGTTTGTGCTGTACTTGTTCTAATAAAGATTTATATTGCTTGTCAGATCGCCTGTGTAATGGTGTTCAGTTCACTACCGAGCTGTTTGTTTTCATTGCTGATAAAAACTACCCACACATTTTTAAATCAGCTGATATATCTTAAGTAGGCTTGTCGCGATGTCCGTCAATACATTTTGTAATTACAATTAACAACTAAAATAAACGTGCATCTGCAGTTTCAACATTGAATATCCAAATATGTGCTTGCTAACAAGCTAGCTGTCTAAAATGTAATTTGCTAATCATAACATAACATATAGCTCGCTAACTGATTTTATGACATTCCAAGTTCCAGCGCACACCAAACTACGGAGGAAGAGGTCTGCATGCTATTTCGCCGAGGCCCTCAACCAGGCGAACGTTTCCCTGCTCCTGTTTACAACCTGAGGCACTTCTCCAAAGCGCGCAAAGAGTACAGATGAGCTGCTTAAACTCTGAATAACTTGCGATGTCGGTGTTTGAGGTGCTTGGCTAAGTTAGCTAGCTAGATGCGTTTCCTCTTTCAGTTTAAAATGAGCAATGACAGTGTTTCCAAACGTGTTTTTAATTCCTGAATATATAAATTCAATTCCCGAATATATAAGTACAATTCTGGATATATAAGTACAATTCCCGAATATATAAATTCAATTTCCGAATATATAACTTCAATTCTGAATATAAAAAATTCAATTTCCGAATATATAACTTCAATTCTGAATATATAAATTACAATTTCTGAATATATAAATTCAATTCTGGATATATAAGTACAATTCCCGATATATAAATTCAATTTCCGAATATTAATTCAATTCTGAATATAAAAAATTCAATTTCCGAATATATAACTTCAATTCTGAATATATAAATTACAATTTCTGAATATAATAAATTCAATTCTGGATATATAAGTACAATTCCACGAAATAGATAAATTCAATTTACGAATATATAACTTCAATTCTGAATATAAAAATTCAATTTCCGAATAATAACTTCAATTCTGAATATATAAATTACAATTTCTGAATATATAAATTCAATTCTGGATATATAAGTACAATTCCCGATATATAAATTCAATTTCCGATATATAACTTCAATTCTGAATATATAATTAAATTCCGAATATATAACTTCAATTCTGAATATATAAATTACAATTTCTGAATATATAAATTCAATTCTGGATATATAAGTACAATTCCCGAATATATAAATTCAATTTCCGAATATATAACTTCAATTCTGAATATAAAAAATTCAATTTCCGAATATATAACTTCAATTCTGAATATATAAATTACAATTTCTGAATATATAAATTCAATTCTGGATATATAAGTACAATTCCCGAATATATAAATTCAATTTCCGAATATATAACTTCAATTCTGAATATAAAAAATTCAATTTCCGAATATATAACTTCAATTCTGAATATATAAATTACAATTTCTGAATATATAAATTCAATTCTGGATATATAAGTACAATTCCCGAATATATAAATTCAATTTCCGAATATATAACTTCAATTCTGAATATATAAATTACAATTCCGAATATATAACTTCAATTCTGAATATATAAATTACAATTTCTGAATATATAAATTCAATTCTGGATATATAAGTACAATTCCCGAATATATAAATTCAATTTCCGAATATATAACTTCAATTCTGAATATATAAATTACAATTCCGAATATATATATAACTCGGTTTATAATCAGGCATATCACAAGACAGCCGTTTTTACTTTTTGAATAATTTCTTTTTTTTTCTTCATGGGCTACTGAGTGAGAAAAACAAGTTTAACATTAGCATCAGTAAAATTTGACAGTACAATCAAGGATAAGCAAACAAAAACGTTAAATAATTAAAATTTGAATGAGGCAATAATTCGGACTTCATTAAGGGGTCCTTATTTTCTTGGCATTAGGACCTTTCAAGTAGGGGCACCAAATTTCACAGGGAATGGCCCAAAGAGCTAGAGAAATAGAAAATAACCTCTTAACCAGCGAGAGTTTCATAGAAACCCTTGCTGCAGCATGCGACAGAATACCGTGTTATGGCTCAATGGCAAGCTCCAGCGCACACCAAACTACGGAGGAAGAGGTCTGTACGCTATTTCGCCGAGGCTCTCAACCAGGCGAACGTTTCCCTGCTCCTGTTTACAACCTGAGGCAATTCTCCAAACCGCGCAAAGAGTACAAAGTACAAATCAAAATCAAACAGGCCTAGTGATTGTAACAGTTCTAGTTTTTTTCCATTTTCGTACCGCACTCAGTCGATTGGCCTGCTTGAGAACGGCTAAAAACAGGTAAAGATGGCTAGCGGCAGTGCGCCTGCCATGACAGTTCCACCAAGGCCCTACCACTCTTTGAGAAACAAAAAAATTATAATTCATGTGTATGAATACTTTGCCCTTGGTTATATAATCAAGACAACATTGTCAAAAACGCGTTTGGAAACACTGTCATTGCTCATTTCAAACTGAATGAGGAAACGCATCTAGCTAGCTAACTTAGCCAAGCACCTCAAACACCGACATCGCGAGTTATTCAGAGTTTAAGCAGCTCATCTGTACTCTTTGCGCGGTTTGGAGAAGTGTCTCAGGTTGTAAACAGGAGCAGGGAAACGTTCGCCTGGTTGAAGCCTCGGCGAAATAGCATGCAGATCTCTTCCTCCGTAGTTTGGTGTGCGCTGGAACTTGGAATGTCATAAAATCAGTTAGCGAGCTATATGTTATGTTATGATTAGCAAATTACGTTTTAGCCAGCTAGCTTGTTAGCAAGCACATATTTGGATATTCAATGTTGAAACTGCAGATGCACGTTTATTTTAGTTGTTAATTGTAATTACAAAATGTATTGACGGACATCGCGACAAGCCTACTTAAGATATATCAGCTGATTTAAAAATGTGTGGGTAGTTTTTATCAGCGATGAAAACAAACAGCTCGGTAGTGAACTGAACACCATTACACAGGCGATCTGACAAGCAATATCAATCTTTATTAGAACAAGTACAGCACAAACAACATGTCACAAAATAGTAACGGTAGTACAAAACTTAATTCAGCGATATTTCACTTCGGTATAATAAGTAATTTTGTAGAGCCTAACATTGTACTTACATAACATTGACGGTCAACAGGGGAGGCAAATGCTAACAGAATCGTTTTTCCTCACAGTTGTCAGGCTCCCTATTCATTCATTTTCGGGACAACCGAGAGGAACAGAGACGCTGTTAACGGACAGCAGATGTTGCTTCACGCTACGAAAACACAATGGAGTCGCCTCCAGAAAAGAATTTGTTATGTCGAAGTGAAACATCTCTTTAATCGGCTAACTTGATGTGGTTAGCAAGCTAGCTATTTAGCTTTCTGGTGAACCAAAGCTAACGTTATACTTACCTCCATAACCGAATATAAACTTCTCAAAAAAGAATTTATAGCCCTTGTCCAGTTTAGACCGCTTAACGTTCACTGGCAATGCTTCGACAATGCGGATAACATCGGACAGTGAACGTTGGCAGAGCTATCAGGGACTGTGAGAACACACGTCGCTGTTTAGGCTCAATTTTTCGCTGTCAGAAATGGACTTGCGTCCGTAGCAACGGTAACCGGAAACAAAGTATCCCTACATCCGGTTTTGGTCGCCATCTTGTGAAATAGGCCTATTGCTGAGAATTTCAGATTGGGTGGGCAGACAACACCTATGAAGTTGTTTCTGTCACTGGAAAAAAGAAAACAGCATTCTTGATGATTTAGCACTGCTTCAACTTGAGGAGACACAAAATAGAACTGTGCTGTACGTTGAGAGACAAGTGTCTGCATGCCCTTGAGAACGGGACAAATTTACAGGGTGTGTGTGTGTATTTTCTTTGTGTGTGCATGTAGACAGCATCCAAGATGTAATATAGAAGACCATATCCTGGATTAAATCAACAAAAGAAACATTTATTTTTAAATTTGACAAATAATTATTTAAATCATTACATTTGTGAAGAAATAATGCAACGTTTGAATTTATTTGCATGTCAATGAGATGAACAAACTGATTTACTGAATTGAGGTCAAATAACACAAGTTATTATGTATTTACTTTTGATTCAGCATGTATCTTTTTAATTTTAATCAGTTTTATATTTTGTAGCCTAATTCAACTTGAGAATAATAACTGAATAATTTCCTAATGGCCTGGATCTGGGCCTGGCATTAGGAAAAGTTTTTACCTGGTCGATCTCGAGGGTAGACCAAGAACAGTGTGGAAGGAAAGTTATGGGAGACAGAATGTCTACTGTGATGTTTGCGTTTTCTCACCTAAGGTGTAACAAATACGATTTACTCTTCTTTTTGATTAATTGCAAAGTGAAGTGAATTTATTAGGCTCTCTTGAAGGAAAGAGATTTATACTGTTTCTGTCGGTAATTAGGCTTTTGTTCACTGCATGAAAATAGAGTTTTTTGGCAATTACACATCTGATTAGGCCTCTCCTGCTATAAAACACTGATTAAAAACAAGCAATTTGCCTTCCAAATGTATACAATAGGGAAGGACTCTTAAAAGTTAGTTGTAAGGGGACTCAAACATGCAGCTACTACCTTCCTCTGCAGGTTTGGTCTAATTTAGCATAAGTGTTGAAATTGAGAATGACCAACAATGGCCACATTTCAGAATATCAATGAAAGTTGCAATGGACAGTCATTTTAACCCTTTATTGATTAAAAACATTCATGTCAACCATATGATGCATATCTAACTTAAAGGTAATGTGCCTTTTCATTAGTAGTACATAAAACGTTGTATGTAAAAGCATGAGATAATAAAAAGCCAGAAAAAAAGGCCGTTTAAGCATATATGTTTTAGAAGGATGTAAAATAAACTGGAAAACATACGAGCATATAAGCATGCATTAGCAATTGCTCTTAGGTTAAAGTGAAGTAATTTCTTTAAAAAGCACTAAATGTTTAGAATAGAATTTACTGGTGCATTCTTGAAGCACACGAAGAGGCTTGTTAACTTGCACTGCTTTACCTTTTGCCTTCCTGTCGAATAGAAGAGTGTGATTTGTGTGTCAAAGTTCCTTTGCTTTCTGACCTTTTTTCCTGTTTTTTTCCAAACCCCTTGAAGATGACGTATCCTTGCAGATGCAATCAAGGTTTGCCTTACGAAGGACAAAACTCTTCCACATCAACTAGTTCTTCACATGCTTCTTGATTGCAGCAAATTGAGGCCTTCTTTTGACGGTCCTTGAACTAAATCACCCAAATGTTATTACGATGTTCACACAATGGATAATTGCATAGCAGTTGCCTCACTTGCCAAATTAGCTTGCACATGTTGGCTGTTTTGTAGAGGAACATTTATTGCATTACTTACAGCTGAGGCAGAGGAAAAATCAAGGCAATATTTCTAATTAATAAAATGATCATTTTTGCCATGATAATTATGCAGATCATTAATTGCAGAGTGATTGCTCGAAGAACTCTCCCTTTTTTCATTACCTCCACTCACCTGGAAGGCGAGAATAATATTAATTGGCCAGCTTTAACAGAAGGTGAAAAGGCCTTGTGCAAAATAAGACAGCCTACTATCATGTGGTATATCATGCATTGCAGTGATTTATCTCTGTTTAGGAATGTGCCAAGAAATGTAAGACACGGTATCTGCAGTAGTCTTGCACAATTACCATAATTTAATGCACCAGAAAAGCTTTGGACTGCTTAGAAAGAAAACAACAAAAAACTGTTGGCCAAGTGATGCAGAATAAATCTGTCTCAGTCAACAGAAATATGCATGGTCAAAAGGCTCAGATTTCTCCAGAAAAGGCCAACACAATGGCTGAAAATTATCCAGATCATTTCACTGATTTTGAAGAATGTTAAAAAGCCCACATGGAGGATATGCAATACTAAGTGGCTTTGCCTTCCAAAACAACTTGAAAGGGGCCTGTCATTTCGACCTGAATGTACTTTTCTTGGACAAATTGTCGCATTGTCAACGGCTTTTGCTTCCTTGACGTCGAAATAGTATGCTGCTGCCATTCCGTGACTGTGTGGATTGATGTGCAACTGTGTTATTGAGTAGTGCTTTCTCAAGTATAGCATTACAAAAACAACTAGTTCATCATGATGTCTCACTTAACAAAACAATAACTAACCATAGTCATCCTGATGTAGCTGATGAAAAGCACAACAAAAATAAATAAAATAGAAACAGAGGAAGGTATTATGCATGTCTCTTTTTTAAAGAATTTTCATTTCTGTGAAATTATACTGTAAAGCAATTTTTTTTTAAATAATTACAGCAATATCAACACGCTTATGCACTGTGTGATGTGTTCTGTGGTTTACCTTCTGAGGGAGATAATGATCAAGGATGGCTGTGTGATCAATATCTTTAAAAAAAATTTAATTTTAGTTTCACTAAATTAAAAGTCGTGCTCTTTTAATGTTGATCTGTTTGCAATGGTAGCTACTGAGAAACAGCTTTGCTGGCACAGCACAGTGGCATGAAGGAGGGGATATTTGAATACACTGTAATTTAACTCACCTGACAGCCGTCCCTGCTGTGTCACACCGCTCTCTGTGAAACATTCTCATTTCTCAGTCCGTAAACCGCCACCCAACTGTCACAGAAATCCTGCACTGCATTTTCAAAGGAGACAAAAACCAGAAAAAGTCACGTCAATCACGGGTCTCTGCGCCTCTCCGCAAAATCTCAGAAAATAGGTCACTTTGTCAATATGACTGACGACAAGCATCGCATTCACATCAAAAACCGAGCATCCCTCGAAAGACGGGGACTCCAGTCTTTCATACGGTGTGCAGGCAAACAGGATTGTTGTGTAAAACAGACAAAATGAGTAAAAAAAACCTGCCAATCACCATAACACAGGCTCAAAGTGTTTGTACCAAACAACCCATGGATTTTATGCAGGCCACATATTTCATTCACTGATTCTGCCTCCACAGCTCAGTTACTGTAAAAAGAAATTAATAAATTAAATAAAAAATAAGTCAGGAATGTAAAAAGAGAGTTCCTTAAAATGCACTGCTGCTTTTCTTGGTAATTTTTTTGCAATACACTGATATACTGTCAGGTTCATTTTGTAAGCCCACAATTGAATTAAACTCATCAAACTATTGAAAATGACATAATAAACATAATTATTACTTACTAATTTTAAACATGGAATGCAATTTTTCCATGTTTCCGCTAGTATGGCGTCAAACGTCCAGTTTTAATAATCTCGAAACGTGACAACCCTGTTCTGCAGTGATGTGTATGGAAGTTAATTCCTGGACTCAGGTTGCTGTGTGAATGGTGTAGACCTGGGACTTACCCGTTACTGTAGCGTGGAATGAATTGGTCTTGCACTGGTCAAACACAGGTCAAGTCCAAGTTCAATATCCCGTGTGAACCCTAGGTTTTGTGTATATGCGTGTGTGTGTGCGTGTGTGTGTGTGTGTGTATATTAGGGGTATAAGTTTAATTTACTTTGAAAATATGCAGCCATACACTGGCATTACAGATCTCAGAAACTTCAGTAAGCATGTGAGAATCCACTGCAAAAGGTAATGTCACCCCCTGGAGCTTTAGTGAGTGATTAGTTTTCTAGGCTTGGGACCTTGGTCTTTAGCTATGCAGACTAATCACATCTCTTATTGTACAGAGCGGTTGGTGAGGACCATGATTTGGACCCTGCTGCTAAACTACTCATTATTATACATTGAGAAATTTGTATAAATGGGTACAATAATATTTTCTTCTTGACCAAAAACATAAATCCTCACTGGTACTCACATGGTTCCTAGTTGTCTCAATGCTTGTGCAGTAGATCATTCCATTTTTAGTTAACCATGATTTCAACACAACAGAACACAGAATATCAGATTTTCTAAAGGCTTCAGCACATGCAAAAGATATTTGCACATGCAAACTTCTATCTTGACAGATGAAATTAGTCAAAATATTGGTTTTGCTGGAACTAACACCTTTGCAAACAAAAGGTTAAAACCTTTTGTAAATCTGACCTTTAAAAAAGTATGAGAATCTAGGTTGGGAAAAGTACATTTGTTTGCATTTCTCCACTTGACTTTCGTTTTCAGCATCAGTATAATAACATTTGGTAAGTATCCAAGCATGACTATACCATGAGAAAAGCAGCACACTGCACCAATGATTTTTTCTTTCTGATATCAGTGTGCCAAGTTTCTGATTGTTTTATTGCTATAAACTCCTGTATTCAGTCTTTAAAGTCAAAGGGAAATTATCCAATCCTGAGGGTGCATTTGTCAATGTTTAATGTCAATGAAAAAGGCATTTATACAGCCTATTAGGGCAGTTTGAAAGTACAGTACAATGAGGAATATAGTGTATCGCCGTGCTGTACTGCTGTATTATTTTGATTGGCTGAGAGGAAAGACAACTTGCTATCTTCACTATCTCAGCATTAAGTGCTGTATGAGGGCACTCAGGAATCCAAAATTAGAAGGCCCTCTGTTTGGATTGCCAGATGGTTCTACCAAATGGAGACAGGAAGACATCAGCTCTGCGATCCACGTGCGACAATGCAACAATTATACACAGATGGAATGCACAAAGAGACTGTTTAGAATAGAGACATGTGTCCGAACAAGACGTAATGCACACCCTCATTATTCTCTCCTATCTGCTGCACTGTTTTTTCCTGAAAAAAAAACTAAAACATTCCATGTATGTGTCAGGAATTTCACCCACATCAGAAAATCTTAATCTGACAGTTCATAAACATATTGTATACAATTATATAACAATGGCTCCATTACTTATTTCAGTGCCTATTAACAAATAACAGCCAGAGGCTGTAATATGGTATTAATTATTATTATTATTATTATTATTATTATTATTATTATTATTATTGTTGTTGTTGTTGTTGTTGTTGTTATTGTTGTTGTTAATTTTGTTTTCTCCCTTTTTTCTGCTGGTGTCAACATCAGATCATTGTGTTCTATGTGCACATGTGTGCACATGCTATTGGAGCAACACTGGGCTTATTCTTTCTGAAACAACAGAAGCAACAGACGTGTCAAGAAAGCACATCCTATTCTCAGCCTGTGTCTCAGGAACAACAGCAGATCTGCATGCAGTTTATATTTCTGCAGCAGTCTCAAATACACACAAAAGTACTGGATAATGTGTTCAAATTGGTAAACAATGTAGGCAAAAAAGGTCATCCAGTACCATTACTCAGATGGTAAGAAAACATTTATGGTAACTGATAAACAATCCTTAAATTGAGAATTAACTGTATTATAATTATGTAAATATGTAAATTGTGATTTATCTTTGTGTACTGGTATGGTATAGTGACTTCAGCCAGGGTAAACGGTAATCTGTGTATCACAGTGTGCAGTTTGTCACAGTAGTAGGGAATGTTAACAGTAGTTTTATTCATCTCTTATAAACATGACTATTTGATCTTGAAAAATAAATGTTTCCTGCCTATCAATTATCACAGATGGCATATCCTTCACATGCTACCACAAAGCACGCTTATGTATTCTAACATAGCATGATTTACTTGAAAAGCATCCATGATTTCCCCTATGGAACACAAGATTGCATTTAAACCAGGCCTGGGAAGATTCACTGGGTACAAAACATGCAAAGTACATTCAATCTGCCCAATCACAGCTCTCCATGAAACCTCAGAGCACACATTGTGTGCCCTTCAAGAATCCCTGGCCATGCAGGCAGAAGTGTTACAATGAAGAACAAGGCAGAAGAATCTATTAACCTTATGAAAGAAAGATAATTAATATCTGTCGAAGGGTCCACTGGTCACTTATCTTAGGGACTCATAGAACAATATGAGCCAATTTAACTTCTTGTTTAAGTATTACTAGATGCAAATGGATGTGTTTAGACTGACTGATCAGGAATGTTAAAGGTGAAATTGTCATGTGATTGATGGGCATCATCACAACCCAAAACACAATATGTGAAAAAAAAAATTGTGTTAGCATACTGCAACAGAGACGTTTTAGCAATCCAGAACTACTGTATTTTGTACACCCTGAAGTGACAGGTATGTTACTAGGTTACTAGGAAACAATATTCTGTATCTATACATATAATGAGCTCTGGGGCCTTTTATTATGCCTATAATGACCTCCAGGTCTTTATTATTACAATTATATATTTCTGTCCAACCTAACTAATCTCCAACAAGCTGAATACAATTTAAAAAGGCCACACAATGTGTCTAAACTTTGAACCTCTTAGCATTTTTGTCTTTATTTTAGAAGCCTGTTTTTGTTGCTCAAATGCATTTTCAGTTGCTTCCCTACTTATCGGTTTATTAATAAGCTGTCATTTCAGACACTGTACATGTCTGAACAAAGTCCCTGAAAATTAAGACTGCTTGGGCAAAGGTATTCTGCAAATTATGCATTTCAAAACTGATGACCTTGCATATGATTCATGCGTGTTAAAGCACAGCAATGAACTGTCATCAGCTTCTGGATTCTTGAAGTTTGTAGCTTGCAGCACAAATCTATCAATTGTTCTATTTCCAAATCCTTGAATTTAACAGCTGTTCATATTTCATGCTATTGTATTTTACATGGTTAGCTTCTGAGCAATGCCTATCACTACATGCATGGACCAATGCAGGATGCATTATTTGCAGTTGCATTTTTATTAAATTATTATTATTATTATTATTATTATTATTATTATTATTTGTATGCTGCAAGCATTTAAAACATGTTTTTTTTTTTTTTTTTAAGATTTACTTGTTTTAGAAGGAGTAAACGTCTTTTGCAGCATGAGTATTATAGCTGCTATTCACCAAGGATATTTGTGGCTGAGGGGTTAGCAGCTGCTATATCGTCTGTCTTGTTACACAGGTACCCACGTCATGGTCATGATATCCTCACCAAATGTGTGCATTTAAGATTATACTAAAAAGAGAGAGAGAAATCTTTTTTCTTATAGACATACTATCTTAGGAATATGTGGAAAAAGCTCCATGCAACTGTGAATTCATTATTATCTCTTAGTGTTTATAAGCACGTACTGTACCTACTTTGCAAAAGCTGTTACTCTTTGGGGTTTTCATTCTGTTAAGCAGTACATCTTCGTTTCCCCTAAACATGAAACATTCCTGACTAAGGTGCAATTAGAAGAAGCAAAGGTGCAAAAAAGGTCTTCCAAACATGCATTCATTAAAGCTCCCCTCCTTTCAGTTTTGGACCGGTGCCATGTTCGCAGGGAAAGCAAAGGCCGACCGTAGCAGCTGAAAGAGAAGGCTCAATAGGCACTGTTCTGCATTATCTAATTAACAAGTTGTGACAAGCTGGAGGATAGCTCCTGACTAGCAGTCCAGGGCTCTTATTACTGTCTATTCAGTTCCACAGCCCTGCAAAAATAAACAGAGTGCCAGCTCCACGGAAACTGCTGAGTCGGAGAATACTACCCCAGGTCAGGATGAAATGGCCCGGACTGCCCTAGGAGACAATGCCTGTGAGCGGCAGCTTGCTTTGTGGAGTCCATCTCTCCCCCCTGACAACCGTCACCCCCCCCCACACACACACACCCCCCAGCCCCCTTTCCCTTCCAGTTGACTTCAGGCACAGTCGTTTGCAGAACAAACCACCCTGTCAGCGGCACAAAAAATATTCGAACCCGCTGCAGCCGCCAGAGGTGCACGGAAGGTTTTTTTGAGGGTTGAGGGGGGCACTGTGAAAAAAATAAATCACTCATCGGTGTCTTACTTTTGTACTACACTTCTACTTTAAGTTATTGTATTACATTGTGCTATCAAAAGAGGCTTCATATACACTATATCAAAAATCAAATGCTCCTTTGTTTGAATGCACACACACTGGGCTATTGTGAAAGTATGTCAAGTGCATTTATAATCATTGGTATGTGTGTCCGGAGTGCTTTTTTAGACTTGTAATGATTGAATCAGTACTGTGTAGCTAAAATGATTCCGATCCGGTGGCCAAGAATATCCAAAACATTTCAAATTTGAGACACTCTTGGTCTACCAGCTAGGTTACTGCATAGGCCACACTCTCCTGCCTCAAACACAGAGGGACACAGCTCTACTAGGAACATACCTGCGACTGCTATACAATTCTGGCACCTACCGTGAAACCCTGACTGGCCATTGACCACCATGCTGAGCAAGTAACATTCTAGACACATTTCTGCAACATGCTATACGTTACAGTAGCCTGGCTTAGGGGCACTTAGTAGCATCCAGTCTTCCCACCCTGTGGGATGTGAGGTGGGTGAGCGAGAGATTCTTTTTCTCAGGATCAATATCTGCTCCTCCAATGTCACACTTCGTCTCTGGTTCAAAGACCAGAGACCAGAGACCCCCCTGCCCTCCACCCCCACGGCTGATTGAGGATTTGTAGCAGGGGCCTGAAATCAATTCAATTTCCAGGTTGGGAGGTCAAGACCCCACTTGAGAGAGGAGCCCACGGACGAGAGGCACAAGATGACCCCCCCAACCCTCCCCCATCCCCCCTCCCCATAGACCTCCATCCCCACCCCCCTCACCCCCCGACTCCCTCAGTCTTGCATTTGTGCCTTCCCTCCTGCTCCCGGTGATAGGGTTAATTGCTGCTAAAGCTTCCTGGTGGAGAACATGTCTGAAGACTTCCAGTTCTATCGAGATAAATCCCACACACCCTACATACTCCCCCCCACCCAAACATACATGCATATTGCTCTCTCTCTCTCTCTCTCTCTCTCTCCCTCCTCCATCTCTGGCTGCTAAAGAGGATGAGTAGACGGGGTCCAGTGGGGTCGATGAGAGGAGCGGGCGAATAGACATTTAATTATGTGCTTCGGAGAGGCGTTTGCAAATGGAGGTGTATTCTACCCCGGCGTCGAAAACCGCCCCCGGGAGGACGCTACCTTTGCAAAGTGAGATGCATCTGGGGAGAGTGGGAATTACGGCCGCTGTCTGTCATGATGGATTCCGACGCTCCTCCTGCATGCGAAACACGGGCGTCTCCAGGGCTCCCGGCAACGCGCAGACGGCGAAGCGCTGTCACGGCAACGTATGTTTTATGCAGACGGCGCCGGTTAAAATGATCGCATTTCAAAATGTAAAGACGCCCGGAAATATCCGCAGCGGTTTATACGCACAACAGGAGTGTGTCCTCTGGGAATACCGTCCCAGGGTACCGTCCCAGATTAATTTCGTTCAGATACAAAGTGCCAAAAGCGTGCATATCAAGACTGTTTTTACCCTTACCAGCTCAAGGGATACGAGGGTAATGGTAAAATGCACATTCGGTGAGCTCTATAATCTAATCGTTTGTGAAATTCTGCTAATTAATATCTAGAATTTCCTTCTCCGCATATGTTTTATTATGCATACGGCTTTGGATTTGAATTTAAAAGCCCTGGACTGTGTAAATTGACACAATTATAATTATGGTTTGATGAGAAAAATCTGATCAGAGGTGATTCAATATATTCAATATATTTTCACATCAGTTTTTTTTTCTTTGTAAAGGGAGCAAGGAGGAGAATGAATACAAATACACATAATTTGGTAAAAAGTTACATTTATAATATGGCTTAATAAGCACTATAAAAATAGCCTGGTTATAAACGTGAACCACTTTGGGGATGCCATAATGAACTGTGTGCATTGCAGGCTATAATCCCAGACATCGGCATGTCATTGGCTACACACCAGCAGTCTGTTACTCTGTTTGATGCTCACTCATTCATAAAGCTTGGAAGGAAAGCATGACCACAAACATATGGAAGCAATTTCAGCACTGCACACACACAGCATTTTTTATTAGCCATGAAAGTAAACCGGGCCTCACCAATCGCAATGTTACAGTGCATACCAAGTTGATTTGGATAATACCCCCCTCCCCCCTCCCCATAAAAAGATCACATGGCAAAGATGCTATCCCGAGTCCCATTTCACATGCAGAGACATTTAGTGGCATTCCAAGCTGATCCCAGCGATTCCCCTCCACCTCAGATAAATGCTGTCGAAATTCCAAATGCTTTTCCAGTTCCTGGCATACTCGAGAAATTATTCCTTGCTTACTTTGCTAGCTCAAAAAGATAACAGCAAGATAACAACTTATGCTTGAACCACATTCGAATGCATGTCACCACATTTCCCTCTTTTTTTCTTCCCCATGAGAACCCATGGCAGCAAAGCATTTGGTTTGATGAACATACGTGTCACTGGAAGAATAAACAAGGATACATAACTGCTAGGATTAAGCTGTTAAATATCAAACACTTAAATGGCAAAATATTGCATAGTTCCAAGCAAAGACTCCGTGAAGGTTCTTAAATTTCAGAATTTCCAGATCTGGTGAGATGTTATTGTAAAAACCTCCCAGAAGATTCCATTGGCCGAGATTACGATGAATGAAAACAGCTGTGGCAAAGCTGAATCTCAGTTAGGGGAAATGCTTCTTTTCTTGCCAACACAAAACCCATTCAAGCTGAGTGGTGAACCACGCTTGACATGTTTGTAGGGGGTCTGGGCCTCGCAAAAATATAGTACAGGAGCTGTGCACGCATCCGCCATCTCGACAATAAAAAGAAATATTACATTTAACTTCCAACCTTAATGTGCCTCTTTTGTGTTTTCCTGCACTGCGGCAGGAAGTCAGCTGACTTTAATGCGCATGTGAAAAAGTGAGAATGTTTTGATATCAAGTTTTCATAGACAGATCCGATTATGAACCTCCGTGCCTCATTACGGCCAAGCTCTGGGGGACTGCGTCAGTGCCGAGGCCAGGTTGGAGGGTGGGCCCGGAGCCGGGCCTAAAGAGCCCGCCGAGCCACTTTCCGCGCATGCTGAATCATGAACTTTCCACGGCCGCAGAGGCCGGAGATGTTTTCAGAGCGAGCGGCCTGCGGTCGTTTTAGCATAATCCTTTTCGCCTCTCTTTGGAATGCTGCAGAATGAGATACAAAGGACGCGGCGGGGGTGAGCTCGGCCAACGGGAAAACAAAGGGGCAGAAAGCGTGGAAGTGCTGTGAGACCTATTGAGCCGTCTGAAAAATGTGAAAAACACAAGAAGTTCTCTGAAAAGCCAATTTTTGAAAAAAATGATTGTTTTTCTTTTGACAAGTGTAAAACAAAGAATACCCGCGGTAGGGCATTCATCTTGAGTGCGATGGGGTGATGGAAGTATGGATCAAAATGCTACAGTGTGAATCAGTCAGGACAGCAGATAGGCTTTGGCACTGTTGACACATTTCTATGGAGCACGCACTGCGACTCGCCTTCACTGTATATGTGCTCAAGGTATTGCTGGTCCTTGTTCAAATTAAGACAAGTTTTCTATGAAGTTCAACCAAAAATGTGTTTGTTTTTTTTTTGTTTGTTTCCACTAATGAAATCTACTAATAAAGACAAGATTGGTTTCTGATTCACACCTGGCTCAGAGTTTTGAGTGCATTTCAGCTTTACTGCATCTTGCTATGGGAAACACATGAACCGGTGGAAAGTATAAGTTATAATTTGTGGGAAAGAAAATCAGGACTGTATTCAGCCTGTACTGGCAGGGTTTGGTTCTCTAGAATGAGCATTGGCAACCAACCCAGCTTGCAGCTGACCGCAGTCTTTCTGACAAGTTGCCTCTCTTGGTAATATAATTCACAGCAATGTATCAATTCAACAAAAATGTAAAAACTGGCAACGATCTGTATACTTGCCTGTCTATTGTGAAATGCTGCAATACCTTGAGAATATATTTAATTTCAAGACACTGCTATGTATTTCCACAAGGGAGCAAATTGCCCTTCTTGTGAGAAAAGCATGCTTTGTTTGTTTCCGCTGCTAGTGGCTGATTTAATTGTTTTGTTGAAATGCAATGTTTAAACGAAGTACTTGAGTGAAAAGGCTGTGGCGTTTCAATTTCACCAGACGAGCAGAGATAATGCACAGCGAGAATGATAGAAGAGTGAGGCCGGCTCTATACCGCCAGCAGTCCCTCTAAGACATTCCCTTGTGTGCTCTGGGAAAATTACTGCCTGTATTAAGAGGGAAACTGAGCTATCTCAGTTCATCTCGGAATATATACTGTCTTCATTTAGAGGTAGAGAACCCACTTGGGAATGAGACGCAGCATTAAGATATCATTCTTTCACGCAATTTTCCAGCATTTCCACATCAAAGTAACCCGAATGAGAATAACATTGCCGTACATACAACATGTATTGTGTTTAGCTAAATTAGAAATTATGCAACACTATTTTAACTGCAAAACAGTATGTCTCCAGTACAAGGTTGCCTCAGCACCGTTTTCCTTAAATAAATAAATAAATAAATAGCTTGTGTCAGAATGTATTAGTGAACCACTCACAGCTCAGTTCCTGCCACTGGCTGGTATCAGAGCTTGGCTTGTGAAACATTACTTGTAAACCTGATTTTGAAATATTTTCAATTTTCAGTGACGGTTCTTGAATCTGGATAAAAGTGCCTCTGAGACAGGCAGTTTAGAATACTCTTCCATCTCTCATACACCTACTCCAAAATACATATAGTGTCAATAACTAACTTGTGAAAGCACAAAAACAAAACAAACAAACAAAAACACTGAAAATAGAACAAATATGTATTGTTCTTCAAAAGCCCAATGCTGTCAAAAACCTACATGCTAAGTGACACCAGGGCATGATGTGGCCCCAATACCTATGTAACTACTGCTGTGTACAGATACATTGTTAAAAGTATGTACGACTACAGCATATGTTTGCAGTTTATGCAAATGTGTAACAAAAAATTCAGTGTTTATGTAAGCACATACTGCATGTGTAACAAGAACAATTTTTAGTTTTGCAAAAGCACATACTCAAACCAGGAATGCGTACCAGTACACTTAACTACCACATGTAACCACTGAAGGAACTTGACAAAGATACAGCACAAAATTTGAGAATGTATCCCTGGTCACTTTAGTGTAACAGCACGCTTACCACGGTCCATTCATAGTACTTAATTTAGTGTTAAAGCTCTCTTGTAGTGCTGTGTGTCCTGGAGAGTGCAAAATAGTCAGTGTTTTAGATTGTGTTAGTACCATATGGTGCTCCTAGAAGCAATACATTTTTTTGCTTCCTTCTAATGTATCAAGCAGTTCATGTTTTGCAATGTCTTGGATATGTTTATTCAGGTTTTTTAGCGTCACAAAGGCCTGCTTTACTGGAATTGGCACTTATTTGTTGATCATATGGAGAGACAACAGCAACAGATTCCAAATGCAAATCCCGGACCTAGAATCAACTGAAGACCTTTTGTTTGCTTTCTTGCGCATGAACTAATGATGCAAAGATGCACAGCTGGCCGAGATACAGCTGAACAGCCAATTGTCCAATTATGGATGACCTAATATGAATGTAAAAGACCTCAAGTTAAAGCTGACAGTTGGCACTTTAATCATAGGCTTATTTTGTATTTCAAATCCAATGTGGTGAAGTACAGAAGCAAATTACAGACTTCACTGTATATACAGTATGTATATGTGTGTGCGTGTGTGTGTGTGTGTGCGTGCGCAAAAAACAATGAAGTCCAAGAGGCGTGTAAGACAACAATGTTTTTTGGAGTTGAAATTATATGTTTGACCTTCCACTGGACAAACAAAATGACACAGATATTGGTACGGTAAGGATTTTGCTTAGATGACTCAATTTCGGTTTATGGTGCCAAGGTGGACCATCAGCGTGGGCTGGAGATTTGTCCGAAGACAAAAGTAAACTCCCTACAAAGGGAAACAGAGCTCGTGGAAAGAGTTCCCCAGTGAAGCATTCTGTTTATTTCTAAATGGTTGATGATTATCGGTCTGAGGAGCCCTTAGAGAATTGCACAATAAGTGGTGAATTGCAATGAGGAAAGGTTGGAGAAATTTGCAATCCCATAGGATTTCAGAAGCCGAAGCGGATCTGACTGCGGAGCGGATTGTCTTTTCATAACAATTGTCTCAAAAAGGCATGTCCTATCCTAGAGATCTATCTCCGGCAGTCAATTTGTACACGGAAAATAGCTTTTATTGTTGACAGTGAGTGAAGAAATGGAGAATGCCTTTTATGGCAGGATTGGGGATGTTGCTGTGGTTGTTTCTGTCTTTTGTGTTTGTGAAAACATGAATTGCAGATGGAAAGAGTGGGAGTGGATCAGATTCCAGTAAGTTTTCCATTGGTGAACAAAATGTATATTGACATAGCCTTTCATAAACTTTGTGGCTAGACATCTGCCCATTGGTGGTCTGATTAAAACTTAAAAGTAATTTTCCCATTAGTGAGAAAAAATGGATTCTGAAATAGCCTATCATAAACTTTGTAGCAAAATATCTTCCCATTCAATATGTACAGTATATGGTATTAACTTAATCATCCTTGCTTTCAGTTGACAAATGGTACTTACTGTTGAATCTGCAGAGCCGAGCAATTCCTCCAAAACGTATTTGAGCTACGATCCTAGAATTTCGGATATGTGTCATACAGGTAATTGAAGAATCAAAACGTGGGTATGTGGCCATTTAACACAGTTAAGGTCAAAGATGACACAACAATCTTATTTCGCTGTCCCTGCAGAGAGGGTGGGCACCCCCTCACCCCCACAACACGTCTAGTCCTGCGATGACATCAGCATCCATCACTGCCTCGGTGAGCAACTACATCATCCACAACACTTGATAGTTCGCAGGGTGACACAATGCGGTCGATGCCTCCGAGGGGGTGTTCGCCATAGGATAGCATCGATCCGTGGAAAAAAAAAAAAAACACACATTCGCCCTCTCAAACTATGGTGGCCTCAGCCTGCTTTTGAAGGACCCATCTCTGTTTACTGTCTTTGGGGCTTCTTTCTAGAGCAGGTGTGCCAGGCTCCGGAGTCACAGGAACTCTTCCTTATCTTTCTGCAACCTCACATTCTCAAAATGTCTCCCAGTAAGACCGGACCATCTGTGAGGAGTCCCACAAGGACGGCCCATTCTGATGTTTGTGCTGGATGAAAATCGATCCCCTGCATCCCAAGTAGACAAAAAAAAAACCCAGCAACCCCCCATACCAGTGGGAAAAGAATTAAAGTAAATTTACTTGAAAAGCCTCATTTAGCACCAACTGCTGACACTGATGTTTGCAGCGGGAGCAAATAAGGGAAGACGTCTTCCTTTTGGCCGGGTTTGGTGAGCGGTGGAGGTCTCTGGTAGCATGCCCGCAGCGTGTCCTGTGTCAGTATGAGCAGAAACCACATTTCCGTAAGTAATCAAGCTTGACGGTAATGAGGCAACATGTGGAATCGCTCTCGGTGGAAACAATTTGTTTACCCGCAGTACAAGAGTGGTTGTTTTCTGTTAAAAAACACAACCTTAGAGTATTGTCATCTCTGAAAGTAAGTTTATTCGCGTGAAATATAATGCTCATCATTAAGGATGTTGTTTCTTAGCAATGCTCCACAGAATAAAGTTTTTGCAGCAAAAAGTTTATTCACTTGAAATATAATATTCATCATTATGGAGGTTGTTTTTTTTAGCAATGTATTTATTATTTTCCCATTTTATATTTCAATTAAACGAAATATTCAATGTAAAATGCTACAAATAAATACATTTATTTGCACAAAATGATTAAATAACAAAGAAATAGCATAATGAGTGAGCAAGAGTCACTTTATTGTCAATAAACTGTTAATTTACTTTTTCGTCTCACCGAGATACACTCAAGGTACCACCAACCACTCACCAGTTGCTAACCCACAGCTGGAATGCAGGATTGTTAGTTAGTCGCTCTACCTCTAAGACACCTGTCACCTCCTGCTATTGCTACTCAGTTTAAGTGGAGTGATTACCTTCCTTAGTCTAGACCCCGCATCCTCTACCTCTGCTTATATCACCTCATGATCGGGCTATCCAGGTCTTCCTCCTCCCCACCTGTTTTGGGTTGAGAGCTCGCTTGATCGTGCCACACTGTGGTGAGTAAAATGGGCTGCCAGCCCCAACCCTGCCCTGCGGCATGTCCCCCGGGCCTGAGCCTTCAAAGGGCCCGAAGGTGCCGTGCGCTGCCGCAATCCGCCATTCCAACATCTAAAAACAGGTCTTCACCCCGGGAGCGCGTCTCATTTCCTCTTATCGCGCTCTGACTGACACCGAATCTCTACCCGCCACTTTTGAAGGCGGGCGCCACGTGACACTTAAAAGCGCTTCCCGCTACAATTTGCAAAAGCCGAGGGAATGTCGCCGCGTGACAGAGATAATTGAGATAAGCAATAAAGACCATCGCCGTGTTTTTTCTCTTCTTTTATTTTCCAGGTCCAGGGTGTCATTCTTTGGGTTAAGCAAAATGCTTTTTTTTTTCTTTTAAGAGGAATGGCCAGACAAACCGTGCATCTCAAAAATGATTTGATGAGCTTGATCAGACTGACAAGATTAAGAATCTTGGTAATTTATAATTTATTTTAGGTTTTCATTTTCTGCATGAGGTGTGCTGGAGAACAATGCATTCGAATGAACAAGCAGCGACTCAAACCAAACAAATCCCCATTTAGAACAACGTGGCTGTGTAATTGCTCTCCTGTTATAATTTGTTAAGATTCACGTTCCTGTGAATCACTCGGTTGCCTTTTGCCAATCCATTAAAAAAAATAAGGATTTGCCATCTCTTTAAAGCAGTGCTAGGAAATTTCCAGAATCAATTCCATCGGCACAGAGCGTGAGGGAGAAAGTGCAGATTATCCTTCCCTTTCCTCTGCATTTCTTCCAGGAGCTGATATGGAATGTGATTGAGTCATCACGCATTCTGCACACAGGGCGGGTAAATCAACAGCCATCATTGCGGCTGAATTCGGAATGAAATGCTCTGGAGGTTATGCACACACAGGTCAGCAGATCCAGCTCCAGCCAAATACAATTGAAATATCAGAGGTCCTGAAGGATGTGAGCGTGTGATCTCATGAATTATGAACACCAAAGGCCTGCGAACAGATGTGTTAACGGTCCGCACAAATACAATAAAACATGCTTGAGTGTCTGGCTATGGAGTATAACATGCTTACATTTGGTTTTTAATTTATCAAGCTTAAAAATCCTCCAAAGACATGCAATCGCCTAAGACACTGTACTATTTGCGCTGCAAATTCAATGTAGTATGGGTGAGGACCTACAGGTCTTACACCATAATCGATATATGCGATAAGTATTTGCAAACAGCAATACTAGATTTCTTGCAACATTACTTTGGAGCATATTCCCATTGCTTTCAGTTTATAATTACAATATGAATCTTGTAACATGGATCTAGGCAATTTTTTGCTTACTCAAATTGCTTGTTTCTATCCTACTTAAGATGTGCAGTCACGAGCAAGCATTGCCTCGTCGATGTTTATCAAGGTTGCATTTTCATTACATCTTGATATTTATTACTGGTCTTAACCATTAATTTCCATAATTCTGCTCTCTAAAGACTATCATAAGAGTTGTTACTGGTTCATTAATAGTAAAGATGTATTTACTGTACTGGTGATGTTCTATTAACTTTTCATTATTGTGTCTGCACATACTATCATGCAAAGAAGTGCTTTCATATATTCATTACATATCTGCTGTCTCGTCTCCACAACGGGGTAGAATTCAGGACAGCTTAAGTAATTATAGGCTGTCAAAACAGCAGCTTTTAAAATTGCTGGTACTTCTTTCCGAAATGTATTTTTATTTTTAAAATTAACATGTACGGACATGTATGGTAATGCAATTGCAATAGCAGGCAACAGGGCTTTCTGAGAACAGAGTCTTGGGAGCTGTGCACTGGAGAGCATATTTATCATGAGGCTCTCCCAATAAACTGACCTTTGGATTCCTTTTGCTTGGCTACTCATGTAATCACCAAGATGGGAGAGGCACATCAGGCCTTTGTGGAAAATCAGTGCCTTGCTGACGTGGGCTCCTTGATATGATTATATGAGGTGACTGCATATGATGTCCTTTAATAACAGCGCCTTCAAATCAAAAATGAAATTCTGCATTTATGTCAGATACAGGCATTTGCATATTTGTTGGATTTTTTGATTGACGACATTAGGAGTGGCTCAGAAAACAAAGGTGCTGTTGCATAAAGCATAAAGCTTGTTATGCTTTATGCTGTCTTCTTTAAAAAATAATAATAACAATACTAATAATAATAATAATTGCATCTCCAATCCCATCAGTATTTGTTCAATTCGCAAACTATGTACAAGTGTGCTCGTATACATCCCCTGCTGCTGGAAGAGTGAAGAAAACTTGCGGATATCCTCCAAAACATACGGTGTCAGCCACTGCTTCTTTTCACACCACAGCCACTGGCCACACATGCACAGAGTGAGGGCAGAGGAGACCCAATCATACCTGTGTACACAGAGCAAGCCACGGGTGACCGGGCAGCCAACAGGGGTCGCTCAAGCAATGAACACTGCTTTCCCCACTGACTGAATCCTTCCCATATCCCTTGGCTGAGGCAAAGCCAGCTGTGTGCCACCCCTGCTGGGCTGCTGGCCACAGTCAGCGCTGGTACCGGCAGTATTTGATCCAAGACCGCGGAGCTCACTTTTACCGAGTGAGCTACCCAGCATCCCCTGTGCTGTCGTCCTTCAGTTCCAAAACTCGGAGAGGCAGTGTGCAAAGCAAGCACTTCGTCAGCACAAAGGAAAGCAAGGACACTTTAAATGTAATGTGGATCTGAAGAGTAAATGTTTATCAGGAGAGTCTTTGTTCAAGCCAAGCTGTGGGGAAAAAAGCCTCTTAGACTTACATAGTCTATTTGTGCCAAGAGAAAGAGAGAGAGAGCAGGAATGGCTATAGAGTGGTGGACAATCTTTGATCATCTGCCTAATGTCTGTGCTTTATTCTCTTGAACATTCTTTGGATGGCACTTCTGAAGGAAATGGACAAAACTTGCTTTGTGTGTGTTAAAAGGGTAAAGTGTAGTGATGTGACTTAAAGAGGCGCTGAGCCAGTCCCCAAATTTGGTTTTTAAAAGAAAGTGCAAAATTTATTTTAAAGGCACATGTGAAAGTACACACCAGCAAAAAAAAAAAAAACTACACCAAACAAAAACAAAACTAATGAAAAACAAATAGGGCAAATGTTAGCCATGGCCCTACAGACCCCGATACTGGTACTGCATTTTTCTAAACTATCTTTCCATGACACAGAGCTACACCTAACCCCCACGAGAGTCTCCCCCAAAAACTACTACCCCCATTATTTAGGAGAAGAATCCCTATCCACTGCCCATAGAACAATCCATGCAAGGATAATTTGGATAAACCAATTGTATTAATATAAACAATGATTAACTATTACAGCACATTATTAAGATACATGCACCTTCAAATTATGCAAAACACCTCATAACTTGTGTATTTATACATGCATATTTATAAACACAAAACCACAATCCATAAGCACAATTCTGTTTCTGAAACATTTCCCCATTCGGTATTATGGTATGTGTGTTTCACATTGCACCCACTATGTCACCCCTGGAAGAAAGGATACCCTCAAACTAAGCAGGTAGCTTTCCCTCCAAAAGATTGTTTTCCCCCTAACCCTTGTTAAACTCTGTATTATCCAGCTTAACTAAACAACAGTGGGCATACATTATTTAGTGGTGAAATGGAACTGCTGTTTTAGATACATTACAATCTACACCTGCAACGGTGTAAGACAACCCGTTTCACATTTTATGAAATGCTATGACCACAAATACAAATCCTGAAGTGAAATATTACTGCAGAAAATGCAGTGTGTGTGTGTGTGTGGGTGTGTGAGTGTGTTTGTGTGTTTGAGATAGAGTCTGTGCATGTGTGATTCACAAGTGTATGAGCCCATGTGTATGTGTTTGTGTGTGTGCTTGTGTCCGTGCATGTGTGTGTGTGTGTGTGTCCATGTTGACAGTCAAAGGTAGCCGCTGGTTTCTGGCCTGAACTTGTCCGTAACTCTAAACTCCTCCAGGAACCTGTCAGGGGAAATATCTTTCGGAAATGGCCCTGTTATTTTCTTCCTTCTTGACAGAGCATGTGTATGAATGCATGCTTTTAGGTATAGGGGTATTTGGGTGACACCCAGGGAATAGTATGCACGATTAAAAAAAATAAATAAAAAAAGCATGCCAGATCAAAACAGTATTTTTAGCTTCTGGCACAGTTAATCCATTTAAAATAAAAAATGTAAAAGTATGCCTCACTCATCATAACGAAAGTTCCAGATTAGTGTATTTCTGGATAACACATTGCAAGAAAGATTGTAGAAGCTCTGGAAAAGGTTCAAAAAAGGGTACCTGAATTGTTTCCTGGTATGGAAGTTATGAGGAATGACTTTTCATTATTTCATAAATTGGGAATGCTGTATATCATCAGTACAGTTGTAAAAGTTTTTTCAAATGAATACATTTCCTGTGTGCGGTGGAGGTTTGCTTTCATTATGGACAATCACATTGGCCAATTTATTTGAATTTAAAATCACTGCATCAAGACTATAGCAACTGCTAGTTTTTCATTATTCTTCTGGGAAATGTAGTCGTTACATGTGCGTTATTGGCACCTCAAAAAAGTTAGCCTGCAAACTTTAGAGTACTAAGATGTGGCAAATGCTAATCGCTTAGTTTGTGTACTTTCAACTTTAAGCAAGATATAAGCCTAAAATATTCATTTATTATTAACATCTTTCTTTTTTATAAAAATTTGCAGAATTAAATCTCATTTATAGACTGTACTACTTTGAGTTTACCAGACTATATTACTGACAATTCATATTCCCCTTTTAATTACATTTCATTGATCCACTTGTGATGTTCAGAAGCCAGTCTATCCCAGTCAAGTGAACCAGTAAGAAACCCAGAGTCCCATATGCAGTTATGCTTTATCAATATCAAGCTTTGACACAAAACAGCAACCATTAAACCATAGCCATATTGCACCTCCCTACCGACGTTGACACAAATACCTGTATTGCAGACCACAGAATAACCAGGGGTGAAAACTATTTAATTTGCAATGGGTGTATTTAAAAGCAATTCCACTAGCATCAAGGTATTTTTTCACTACCAAAATAAGGCCCTTAATATCTTCTTAAAACACAAAGGGGCAATATGGAAATTAGAGAAATAAATTCCCTAGAAAAATCAGGCATTACAATGGATTCAGGGATTTGTCAATGCACGTAACAGCTTGTCAGTTCATGTAGCACAGACAGATTCTGGGAATTTTCAGGTTTGATGCAGTGCTGAATACTCTCTAGCATACATGTAAATGGTGAGCCTAGGTGGGCTGAATGGCCTGTAGGCATTCTTATGTCCATAATAATGATTTTCATATACAACTTTAAACACACACACACACACACACACACACACAGCAAAATACATTGCATAATTAGGCAACAAACTGTATACATATAAAATTTTATTGTGGTACTTGAACCGCAACAGACTTTAAAAGAATGAATTTCCACTTGTCATTTATTCTGACAAGAGTGCTGTGAGCAACAACACAAATAAAAAAAGCATATTGGCTTATGAGACCAAACATATGGTACACGATATTAGAACTGGCATGCTCACCTATAAAGTGAAATATATGCTATAGATGCAGGTGCATCGACCAGCCCCAACGGCACCACAAGCCCTAAAGACGCATGCAATGATTTTTGAGAACATTTAATAAATGGATTGCGGTAACAGAAATAGAAAATGAAGACTGAGTTATAAGTGTCCCAGTAGCCTTTTTTAAAAATATGGACTCCTCTGGAACAGTGCAAAAAGCAGCAGGAGGCTTGTTCTGCAGTTCTGTGAATGCATCATAGGTAATAACAGCTCGGAGCAAGGATGCTTCTGCACCAAATCAGTCAACAAATGGGTCTCGAATGCATGGAGACTACAGGTGGCAAAGGTGTCTACACGGGCTTGGCCTAAATTTACATTGATGCTGAAGGTATGCATGTAAAATATAAACTGTAACATGTCGCACTCATGCAAGAATACATGATGCACTAGGAATGGTGAGCTGGAAGGTCAAGGGCGTTATATGCCCGTGTAGTCCCATATTTTCTTGCACAGGCTTTTTTTGAAATGTAAATTTTAATGCTGAAAGAGATAAAGCAGCCTCTATACATGGTGCACATTTGAGGTGTTACAAGAATAACACAACAGTAGTGTTACAATTTTAAATTTTAATGAGTCGCTGGGCATTGTGGGATGCCTCATAGTTCAGTACACACTTTCTAAAGCATTTACCAAAATGTATATGTATACACGACTCGAAATCAAGTACTAATCCAAGCCACAGTGAAAATATTATATTGTGAATATTATACATTGTGTATGGTATATGTTTTACCACACTAAGAGGCTCAAGCTTCAGGTAAAATTTGACACCAGTAAAACACAAATTCATGGCCCTGTAATAGTGATTTAGTGACAGTGATTTATTTTGTAATTCCGTATGCTTCCTTTAAATTGTCTTACCATTCAGTCGAACCAGGCTTTGTGTTGACTGGTGCAGAATACCATTAGAAAAAATAAATAAACTTTTATTCCAGTCTGGAGAATAAAAGTCTACAGAACAGATAAAGTGAGTATGCTCAGGATAAACTCTGATCAAAAGAAATACACCCTTACCAGCAGGCAGCTTTCACAATGACACTACAGGCTTTAAATCTGAGGTATAGGCTAGAATTATGTCTAAGCCTCAAAGCTCTCATTATTAAGAAATGGAACAGCTCAAACTATACAGGGTCACGTACACACTTACATTTTAGGGGACAAATTAATCACCAATGGAATTCCAATGGAATTAACACGCACACACACACACACACACACACACACACAGACACACACACACTTTGTCTTGATATAATAAAGTTTAATTCATTCTGATTCAGAAAATACACAAAAATATTTCCTCCAGATCCAGGCATTGCTGATGGTAGGGGCTAATAGCACCTGTGCCCTTTAGACACAAAATTATTCAAATATATTTTTGTTATTGATTTTTGTTATTAATTTATCAATATCATTTTTGTGTCCTGGTGGCAATTTTGGAAGGTCAAGACAAAAGGGACAATGCTACATTATTCCATTTCTGTTGCCCTGTCTTAATGAGGGTGATGTTTCATTTTTACCAAGTTTTGCCTTGAATATAAAGTTCTCTCTCTGTGGGTCCATACTGTTTATATTTTGTAGAAACCCAATACCCTCACAAAAAGCAAGACAAAAACAGGCAGATTAGGTAACTCTTTGTTGTACTTCTTTCTGAAGAATTCCATTTCAAAGCCGGTTTCAAAGCTAAAGCAAATCCCTTTTAAGTCTTTGAAGGGGAAAACAAACGCATCACACATAAAATGGGTCAGTATACAATCGTAAAAACTGCAATACAACATAGCCAAGTGGCTTTTTCTTCCAAATAATTTGTCCAGCCTCTATTTCCATGTACTGGACAGACTAAAGTTTAGAATAAATCCTGTACCTCTGGCTTATCCTTGGGTTATTGAACTCTCCTATTCTCCTGTGCAGCACGCCTGCAATGTTGATAAACAACTTCTTTGTGCAACATATTATTGGAAATCCATTAACAGTTATGGTTTATACCTCTTACATAGCTTCTTTTTTTCAGGGCTTATGAAATACTGCATTATATGGTAAACAACAGCTTCTGAAGTATCTCTTCCACTGACACCATGTGACTTTTCACTTTATTCAACTTGGGCTGATTTTGGTTTTGTTTATTGGTGAATTTTGCTGAGCTGGGGTCCATTTAGTGCCCCTACTGATCAATACATAAACCCACCCTACAGTCTTGTGAGCAGCACAGGTATGGGATTGCAGAGTAATTTATCATACTCTTCCCACTTGTTTTTCTCTGAAAACAGCTCATGGACATCGGGACAGGAAAGACACATCAGCTGTCAGACTAGGCCTTATAACAGAAAAGAACAGGTCCTTGGAGTAAAGCTGTCCCCTTCACAGATTCTTCCTTTCTATCCCCTTCTCTGACACAATGTGCAGCCTCTTCCTCTGACTCATATTAAAACCCAATAGGCCTCCATTCTTACGCATTGCTTTATGTGTGCATTTGCTCTGAGTCTGTGTTTTACTCGGCCTGGCTCCACCCAGTGACGCCCAAAGGGAGCTCAGTGGCTGCTGTACTGTTTTGCGTCTGCAACCTTTGACCTAGGAATGGGCTTCATTAATATTCAGTATGAAAAGTGCACGTCACAAGATCTTCAAAACAATTAGCTTTTGGGTAAATACAGTGAAAAAAACCAACCATGGAGTTTTCATGTCTTTGCTCCAACAGATTTTAACATTACATTTCCAAAGAGCCTCTAGAACGAATGTTTATATCATAAAAACAGCCATATCCAGTTTGAGCACTTCAGTATTAAACTCACATTGCTCTATTTCACCCTTTCAAATATACACATTTAAGGTTATTAAACACATTTTTGTAGAGAACTTACATTTTACAGTTCATCATTGATACACTGTGAACTTGAAGATTCTGCTAAAAGATTGTTTGGTGACTACTGTGATTTAATCTGGCATTAGAATTTAAAGCTTTTGGCTCTTTTCTATTCACATATAACAGTGGCCCTCCACAGTATTTTTTCATGTGTAAATTGAGAAATTGCTGTCACGGTGGTGCAAATTATATAGCAACCCTGTAATTCTCAGAAAAAGAAAATAAATCTCTTTGTCCCATAATGCATCGGTGCATGTCTGCTGGTTTTGATACCACAACAGTTCATTGTGAATAATGCTTCTCCAGCTTAACATATTTCAAGAGCGCCCTTATACGGTGTTTGCTTCTAACCATTTGTCAAGTGAATTCAAAATGTCTGCATGAGGCATATTGCAGTATCCAGGGTTCATTTACTTGAATATGTTCTGCATTCACATGAAACCTTAGAGAAGGAAAACAAAATGGAATCCCACAGTAGCACACAAACAGACATGCCGTGAGTATATGAAAACATCCCACACCACGATTTTACTGGCTCTGTGCAGAATACAGATAAAGTTAATCAGAGGCGGTATGCATGGCTGAAAAAAAAAAAAAAAGATTTCCATACCTGCTGTGGCTTGGCACTCACTGACCCAGTAATTATACGGTTATGAAAAATGGATTCAAGGCCTCCATTTCTCTTTCTAATCAGGGATTGGAAGCCGTGCGAAGGAAAGCGCTCCACAGCCTTCCTGTTTTCATTCCATGGGGTGCACCTAAAAATACACAAATTGGGGGGGGCATAGATTAGAATTTGTGTATAATGACAGCCAACCTAACCCAGTCCTCCAGAGGTACATGCCATTTAGTGCTCATTTAGAGCCAGACAATCGGTCTTACCTCCTGAGCTATGTCGCCCCTATATGTTAGTTAACTAATTCTCTGCATCTGCTCCAGCCAGGGAGTCCATTTTGTTCATCAGTTGAAAATGGCAAGGAATTGCAAAAACTTCACATTAAGTGCACATATAGATATGTGCACATATATATTAATATCACATACATTTGATCATGGAAATCCTGAGGTATGAGCTATGCTTATGTTTACACAGCCACATGTACAACATGCAATATAAGTTTGATAGCACACAACTAAATACTGGCTCATCAATCACTGAAATATGCTGAAAAGTATTCATGTGTAAATGATGAATTATGCTTTTTTTATCCCTTACTCTACAATGGAAGCTAATTTTCTGTTCTTGACAGCAAATTAGGTGGTACTAAAGATTAGTTCAGCAATGTAACCTCTGATTCAATAAGAAAAATTAAATTCATTATTTGGCTGCTAATTGTAGACCAATTATACATTTGAAAATATGTGTGTGTGTGTATATATATAGTACTCATTACTCATTATAATTATAGAACCATTATATAAATGTATGTACACACGCACAGTATAATACTTCATGTCTATATTTATGAAATTTGATTGCATATTTTTTTAGAGATCTCATAAATTTTAAGAACTTGGTTTCCAAGTTTTCTGGGCGTATGTCTACAATTGCATCATTATCTGGCAGTCATCTGATTTGACCTTCTGCAAAGAGAAGAAAAGGTCAAAATGTACATTTTAAACAAACGGAATACGTAATTCAATTTGCCTTGTGTTACTTCATGTGACTTCCACACAAAGAAAGGTGTAACTTTTTCACCTTTCCACATTCCTAAATTGATATTTTATGGCCTACTTGTGTTCTACAGGATAACATTGAAAAGCAGTTCAGTGTTATCATACTCTCTTACATGCACTCCCTTTTTTACATACAGGTGTAAGTGGTCAATGCTGATCTTTTCCTCTACACCTTGCTCCCCTGAAGTCTGGGGCCAACTCGATACAGCCAAATGAGACAGAGAAAAGTTGCTGCCATCAATCTATGGCGCATATGTTACAACTGCCCTAATAAAAAAGGTGTAAATAACGTCGTTGAGGAAATTAACTAAGGTCCTGTTTGCTGCATAGAGTGTAATAAATCCAGAATCCATTGTTGCTAATCTGTATCTCAGCGGCACTGCTTTTCCTCATTTCCCCCTGCCCTTTTGCTGCAGATCAGACCGTGACCTTTTTTTTTTTTTTTCTGAGGACCCATAAATTAAGGTGTGAATGTATTTTGCCTGTTTGGACTTAATTGTCCATCCTTGTTACAGAACACCCCTTCTGGACATTTTACATACAGTAAAGGAAAGTGCAGATCAATAACAGGGTGTTTAAATCTTTCCTCAGTTCATTTGTGGTAAGATGCTGTGTTTGTATCACAGAATTGTAAAGAGTATTATATGGTTTTGGAATGGGTCCACGTGCCAGTAATTCTATTGGATGTAATTCTCCTGAGTAGCAATTATTCTAGTGAATAAAATCATTTAGAGGCAGGAAAGGCCATGGAAGGGGTAAACATTGTGTGATGACAGCAGGGGGCGTTGTAGAAGGAGCAGTTGCTTATAATGAAATGTGACAAATTTTTTGAAACCCTGCAAAAACCATTTGTCAGTGCAGAAGACGTTAAAGCGGATAAAACTGCCAAACTTCAAGGTGTCAGGAATAGACACAGCATCTAGCATTCAGAGGGAAGGGTGCTGTGTCTCTCTCGAAATAACAAAATCTCTCCTTCCTGAGCTAACTGTACGTATTTAAAGCTGCTGGTTGGAAGCCCAGTTCATACATGGTCGAGTAGAGTGAATCTTAAAAAGATACACTCAAGGCTGCATTTCATAGACTTCATTTAAAGTCTACGAGGCATCGGATGTAATCTTTACGGCAAACCACCCGCAAATGAACCGGCATGAAATGGAGAGTGCATTTACAGCAAAAAGCATTGTTCGGATAACCGCGGCGTCGGCGATAAGATATTTTAATGCGGGAATTAAATGAGGGCAAGCGAGGGGTCGTTCTTTGAACGACCTGAATTGAGATCGCCAGGGGCCCGCGTTACGACTGCATTAGGATCCATCTCCCGCATTATCAATTAAAATAATTAATGATGTTGGCCCGGATAAAAGTTGTAAAGATGTAATTCCTCAAGGTTATTGCTGATGTAGGGTATGGCAGAGATAAGAGAGCCTAAGTGTGCTTCTTCTTTGTGAACTCTGGATTAATTGCCTCGCGCTCGTCTGCAATATTTCATAGTGAGAAGATAATGTGTTGGAAACGTCAGACATAAAAATGAATGCGGAGGTTCACACCCCCTTCTGACAACCCCTCCACCACCACCCCTACCCTTCCTACCAAAACAGAGATGGCGGAGGTCTATGCATTAGGGAGGTAATCCATAGAAGAATGGCCTTTCACACTTGTAGTGGTAATTTAGGGCCCACTCAGTTGAAGGTTAATAGTCTCCATTAATACAATCAGCATAATATTCACTGTCATGGAAGTCATCCCATTCATCTACATCAACTTTGAAGCAGGACAGCTTTCAAGCATGGACATGATTGTATTTGTGAATGTTCTAATGATCAGCACTCATATATCTCAATGATTGTACATCTTTGGTGCCATCCAAAATATGCATCCCCATTTATTTATTTATGTACTTATTTAAACAGACTTATCTTCTAGCACTTTGTACTATGAATGTCTTACAATTAAAAATTACTTATAAAATTAGGTCCCTATGTGACTAAACCCAATTGCCTACATGTTTGCTAAACTGGAAAAAAAGAGAACTTTCTAATTGTATTTTGCCAAAGTATTTTGCCAGGCAAACAAACAATTGCCTTTTGCCTTTCACAACCTTTTATACAGTACATAAAGAATAGAGAAAAATGACAGCGAGGAAATTGCATTTTTTCTGTCAGCCCATTCAGTTATTCATGATGGATCATCAGCAGTAGCTTGGGCTTCAGGGATTATAAGTCAGACATCACATTTCCACTGAACTTTAAGTTTGGCCGGTTGTTATTAGTCTTGCGTTACAGAATGAGCAATGAGCCTGTTTTTAAAAGTCTGGGGTAATGTGTCCTTGCTCCCTCCTTCGAAAAACAGAGAACTCGAAGCGATCCAAGTTGAGTTTCCCCGCGTGGCTGGATGTGTACACAGAGCTGACGGGAGCCGACGGGCGATGGGAACTCGCTGAACCCTCAGTCATCTTTCTAACGGTCGTCGATGCTCTCGCCTCTTTCGGTGACACGGGCGAACGCGGGATGCCAACGTGACGCATCGACCGCGGCGCGTGCGCTTATCACTTGGGCAGTCTCTCCTGCTCCGCGCGCTCGCGGATCAATGTCAAGGATAAACGTTGAACGGCCCATGGTTTGCTGAAGAAATGCAATGAGCTCATTGATGGTTTGTGGTCATTTTCTGCTACCTACAATATCAATGAATGCTCCTGGAGCAATCGCACTGGTTCTCTTGCATCAACGTCCGCTTTGTCAGCCACTCTTGGGAGCTGTCGACTTAGCCGAAGATTTTTCTTTAATATTCCACCATTTTCAGTTCTTTGTCACATGCGTTTTCATTTGGGCTGCATGAAAATGGGGCAGCAGCATTTGTCAAAGCAGAGAAAAAAAGGGCTGACATCACGGCACATGGAGCGGCTGTGGTGTTAACACAATGACAGCGTGGGTAATGAAGTTCACAGGGCAGGATGCAACTGTAAGACAAGGAGGAAAACAGACTCAATTAAAGCACGATAGCCTCGGTGTGCTGCTTCATGGCTGACAGACCTGCCTGCGTGTGAGATCTGTAATGCGTTTCGGCATCATGCCGTATATGTAAAGCAGGGGCTCACAGAGCTCTGTCAGGCAGATAAATCTATGCCACCGACTGCGTGTAATCATTTCCACATGTACCGCTATATTATGCTGGCCCCACACTAGAGGATAACTGGGCCGATTTTGTGCCCATTTTGCTCTTCCCGACAATCGAGGCGGCGTTCCCGATTCGAGACTGGTCTGAACCGATTATCTGCCCAAATGATCCTGTAGTGTGAGGGGTTTACAGATATAATCTTAATGTTACCGACTGGATCGGAGTCTCCCCGATCTCAAAGTTGAGTTGAAATCCTGTAGTGTGAAAGGAATAGCGATGGAACTTTGAGCAGAAACCCGCAACAGCCAATGAGAGCGAGCTGACAGGGAAGCGTCACCAACCAAATTTTTTTCGGCTTGCCGAAACCGAAGTTCTCTGCGGACGAATTTGTTTTATACTCAATGCGGTTAGGCAACTGCACATAGGAACAAAATTATCAATATTATTGTATTATGTATATATGTAATTATTGTAACTTTGCCGGCAGTGTGGTCTCCATGGAGACGAGGAATCAGCTTGCGGAAATAAAAAAAAAGTCCCTGGAATCCCCACTCTGAAATCGTTTAGTATAAATGCCAAGTGTGTGGTCCTGCGTCTTGACTGAATAGTCTGGTGTGTGCGTTCTTACAATTAAAATATTAAAAATCGGTTAAATCTGTCGTTATGTCTGTGGTCTCCCACGGTAAAGATTTGAAAATCCTCTAGTGTGCACCAGGCTTTACACAGTGCTTGAAAATTCAACTGTTCTCCATGTCAATCAAAAACCGCATGACAGTGTATTGGCATCCACCTGACTGCGTCTATGTTTCTCCATTCTTTAAGCTATTGGGACACAGAGCTAAGATGCCCCAGTTAAAGTACACAAAATAAGATGACTATACCTTTATTCACACTTGATTTAAGAATATACTGTACATAGAATAAATATTGTTCTCAGACCTGTGAATTAATTTGTAAATCTGTTATATGTATAACCTTGTTTTGCCCAGTTTGAATTGATGACAAACAGCAACATAATCAGGTATAAAAGACATTGATGGTCCATTCCTGCATTGAGACAGTTAGTGATTATAAAACCTATGAGCTTATGATCATTTTTTAATCATTATTCTGAAACTTAAATCACAAGGGCACAGGTTTGTGAAAGTGCTTGTATCAAACTCCTGATGCAGCATAATTTAACAATGTTCATCCAACATCTTATAAAACATCTTATGAACTGGCATATTCATCAGCCAATTCATTCAAGGCTTTCTCATCTTATACTACTGGACATTCTGGCTGAGAAAGAAGTAAATTGCTGAAACCTTCAGCTCTAATGTTTTGATAGCTTACACCCTCTGGAGAACCAGTCCTAATCCTCTAATGCTGTTTCCGACTTTTATGTTGTTTAAGTTTGAAAGGATGAAGGAAAGACAAATATACCATATTGACATATGGATTTACCCTTGCCCTTGGTAAAAATTCTCTCACCACCTTTGGCAGACGGTCTCATCCGGAGCAACTTCAATATGACAAGATTTGTCACGTGGGAGATCTTGGGAAGTTTGAACACCAATCGAGCTGCAGTGCTCCGGACGGGCTGCAGGGGTCTTATGGCAGAAGCAGGAAGTTTGGCCAGGATCAAGTAGCAGTAGTCGAGTTTTGAGGTGACAAGTAGTGCACCAGTACACGAGCTGCTTCTCTTGTGGAAGAGAAATATATATATGCATTGGAATCAATGAAAGTGAATGAATGGAAGTGCCCAAGGGATTGCTGGAGATTTGAGCCACAGATAGTGTCATGCAGCAGACCAGTGATGTGGGCGGATACAGGCTCCTGAGATTTCAAACATTTGCATCATCACAAGGAGAACAGGTTGCCAGGTTACCTCCTTTTTCCGTGTCACTTCGTAATGACTGCTACCAAGAAAAGTCCCACAACTGGAGAGCACTGGAGGCCAGTACGTTTGACAGCCTCTGTGAATAAAATTCAAGACATGGTTGTGTGTTATTTCAATTATGTGTGGGATTCTGTGAATACTGACTTGACTATGACATTAATGTCTGTTAATGTAAAAGCTTGGGTAAGGTTCTCAGCTGTCCTCAGTTTGGAGAACCCCTACGAGAACAGAAGATTTAAAAAAAATTACACCCTTCCTTATCCTTGTCCTGGCCTCCCCCCTTAAATGCCCCAAACCTCTTGTTCTCTGCTTTATAAGAAGCACTCTTGACAACAGCTCAAGAATTCATATTCTGGCCATGAAGGAGAGTCAGGCAGGTTTTTACAAAGGTCTTTGCCTCAGCTGCATGAGATGTTTAATTCATTCAAGAACTGTGATGAGCAGAGCAAAAGAGCTGCATCCCGGCCATATTTTATTGGTCGAATTTATTGTTCCCCCTCCGAAAGAATTAGAAGATCCCTCTATGGCAGGCGGTGTCAGGGCGCGGGGGGCAGACAAGGCAGGAACGACTCGAGCGAGCAGCGGTGATTAATGGGCGGTGGGGGAGCGAACGGCGGCTCGGCTGTTTGTTCGCGAATGCCTGCGTCCAAAATCTCGTCCGAACGCCCCGGTTCCTTTTTTCAAGGATGGCTGGAAATTGAATATTCACCGCGGCGCGGTGTTGTTCTACCCTTCGCGGGGCCCCGCTGTCGATTTTCCTTGATATCTCATATCCTCCGTTGCGTTTCGCAGAGGCCCATCCATCACCCGCCCAATAAGCCCCCCGTTTTCTCAACCGCCGAGCGGGCGGGAGCAGTGTTTTTCGAGCGGCCGCAACTTCTCGAGAAATCAGATCAGGTGTGCGGCCCGAGGTCGGGCGCTCGAAAGTTTGAATTGCAGCGCATTACATCAGGTGTGCTTTCAGTACGACACAAAGTTCCTTGAAGCTTTCGAAAACTGCGAAGGCGCTGAATTCGGTGTCCAGAGGCGACCCATATTTAGTGTGCAGAACAAATTGTTGCCAATTAATATGGTTAATAAACAATACAGGAGCTGCCACACCAAGCTGCTGCATAACTGGCCAAAATTAAATGAACAATGACAGATTGAATTTAATCAGCATGGCTTTCAAATTAAAGAGTACGTTTACCCAAAATCATATACTAAAGCACTGAGGCTGTGGCACAACCTGACTGGCTTTTTGATGCGATTGGCTTGTTTGAACATGTGAAGCCGTTTCTATTTGACAGGTCACACAACACATTTATTATCTCTTTCAAAAAGGATTGTACCAAGTATGCAGGGCACTATGTTTGAACACATATAGGAACAGCAGTCTCAAAGACAACAATCCGTTCTGTGATTTGTGCTTTCATTCTCAGCGACTTTCTGTAGTGAATACTATAAAGCACACATATCATTACTGTCAGAATCCTTCAGCCTTCCTTGACTGTTTCTATACTGTTCAGGAAAGGAATGTGTCAGCTTCATCCAGACGGCCAGGTGCAATGCATTAGACTAAACCAGAGGTGACAGTACCACCCTGACACATCTGTCGAGGCTCTTAAATTTTTTGTTAAAGGTTAAAACTTTCACTGTTTATAATTATTTTCTTTGAGAACAAAATTATAATGCACTTAAAGCTTCTTTGTATAATTTGTTCATACTTTTTGAAATCTATGGTCAACACACACAGTTTGATGTTTAACCTTTATTGACGCTACTTGTTGATGAGTACCACTGGCTACATAACAAAGCTAGCTATCAATCAAAAACAATCACTCAGCATCGACTTTTATCCTAATTATAATGCCTAGTGTGAAACCTATCCTCATCATAGCAAGATTACATTACAGCAACACAATCAAAGATGAACTGAACACATTCAAAGGTGTACCATTATTCATTTCAGCTCTCTCCCTTCCTTCACCAACGATGACAACCGCTACATTTGAGACCTCTGTACTCCCTTCACAAACGGAGCTTGCGTAAACGCAACCAAGAATGTAGGGGAGATGGAAAGCCAATTATTTTAGGCTTCATATATATTCACACGCACACACATGCCTTTTTTAGTTCAGAGTGGTAAAAGTAAAAGCCAGGATAATTGTGCACCTTCGGCTGACCCTACAATACCAGTCCCTTCCGTGATCGTACCATCCGTTGCATATTGAATTGTAAATATGTTATTACAGGATTATCAAGCTTTTCTTTTAAATCAAATTCCAGCATAGATTTGAACCTTTCATCAATTTCAATTTCTGAAACCTTTTTAAATCAAATGTTCCATTTTTAATAGCTTCATTATTTCTTGTTTCAGGGGAGCAGAAGGGTCTCTGATTGCAGAAGTTAGAAATGCAGCTGCCATCAATGACCAAAGTAAAATATTGACCGTCCTCGCTTCAATTCTCATGTTATTAAACTTTTCTTTTCATCTGGAACCATGTTCAGAGGCAAATAAAAGCATTTTTAGGCTGACGATACAAAAACATACTGTACAAAATATAATTGATACTCATATAATTTGAATGTGACTTTCATGTAAAAGAAGTGCTATTTGAATTAAATTGCTGTACACCATTAATACTGTACACTTGATTAAACCATTATGTAATTATTATCATGCTAAAGAGCACATTAATTACATTTATGAGGGAGAATTCAGTGGTTAACAGTATAGTTTCAGCATAGACCTTTTCACAAAGGCATGTTCAAATAAATGTGATTTTGTACTGTAAGATAATTTCATTTATGAAATTAATAACATATTCATTATATGACAGGTACTCAATTATCCATGTGCAATGGAACATCTCCTATTAAAAAGCCAATTGTTATCTAACGCGTTTACAGTAAGTCTGTGTTAAAACCCTTTTGCTTTCACTCACTCATACACCAGATAGAAAGAGTCAAGCCAGTACTCATCCAGTAACAATTGGATCAAATGTGATGTAGATGTGTTTACGTCATAAAAATCCATGGTGCACTTTTATTGTTTGACCTTTTCTATCTTAAGAGCAAAAATGAACACGTTACTACATGTGTATTTAACAAGCTAATATTAATCTTTAAGTAGAAAGCCACAACCTGCCTGGTCTTGAAGGTGCCTTTTGAAACTTAATTCCATGGAAGTTTGTTTGTTTATTTTGTGTGTACATGTAGATTCAGATTATGAAGAAAGTTAAACTTGTTTTATATGGAATACATTTTGTTTTTCTTTTTTTCATCTTGGCAGCTTTGCAGCCTTAATAAGCAGTAACTACAGAATTAGAGCATTCTGGCATAAAGTCATTAGATTTTTTATTTAAAAAGACAGAATCATTGAGAATATCAGTTAAAAAAAAAACTCTTCCATCCTGACAACCTCCAGATACATTTACAAACAAATAAACTTCTTAACAGCAATCTAGTGGATTTTGTACAAATAGGTCAAGTACAGGTGTAGAGTACATAGTAGAACAGTAGAGTTCTGTAACAGATTTCAGTTTTTACAAATGAAATTACCCTAAAGCAACTAGGAATAATAATGTCAGATACTGCTGCACAAGTTAAGCTTAAATTTATGCAAACTAAATAATACATTTCCAGTGACCTTTAAGATTGTAAAGAATAAGATATGAAAAGGTATATTTTTAAAAAAGCAGATACACACCATTGTAAATAACCAGAACATGAGGTATGAGCAGATTATGTATTGCCTTGGAAATGGGGTGGTTATTAATTGCCCTGGTTCACGAGATAACCAGCGCTGCAGTCCTTGTTGCCGAGTGCATGCAGCTCTCCTTGTCAGCCGGCAATATATTGCACCGAGCAATTTTCCTGATGAAATATTTATGGCAATCACTTTCAAGCTAACACAGCAAACCATTCAATCATGTGGACAGTGTACAATATTCAGTTCCTGGGGGAGAGAGGTATCAATGTCTGACTAGCACCGTCTGCAGAGCCCCTGCTTCTATCACAGGAAAAAGGCAAAAAAACTGACTGTGTCTGTCATCCCAAAATAAAAAATAAAAAGAAAAGACAAAACAAAATTCTGTTTTCAATTACATTACCCAGAATCCGTGAAGGAATACGCTCGGAGATGGCTCCGATATTATATTACCCTGTACAATCCCAAATGAGTACCAGTGTTTATCCAAAGCAAATTGTATTTGTTTTTATCTTCTGATTTGTGTGTGTATAGCCTAAAGCAGGCGTGCGTTTAATGAAAATATTTGAGGTGTCCCTTCTCCTCCAAATGAAAGAAACAGATTTCAGATGTTTTTTTTCTTAAAGGTCTGTTTTTTTTTTGTTTTTTTTTCCTTACCTGGTTGTTTTGGGCAGGCTCTCCTGCGTACATCATTGGCGTGATATGGCTGACTTTTCCCATTGGCGGTCAGGTCTTTTTCAAAGGGTGCTCTGTACATGTCTTATTACGATCAGTGCACTGATGGGATTTTCCATGAGGCTGTGGCGGTTTACTTCGGCGGGATGAATATTTCATGGGTTCGAGGCGGTATTGCAGAAACAGACGGTCGAACAGCATGCCCTGAAGGTCAGCCGTCCCAGCCCTCTTCCAGATGAGCAGAGCTCATTCCCAGATGCTAATACCGGCTCACTGATTACATTAGTGTCGTACATCTATGCTGGCAATAAGAAATATTAAACCACATTAATGCAAGGTCCTCCTGCTCTTTTGTCTATGCATGGGGGTAGCAGGGGCCGTTCTAAGCCTTCTCCAGTTCCATGCTGCACAGGACAACACTGCCATCCAAACTTGTGGATGCTGGTATTTCCTGGTGGTCTGCTATGAAAAAGCCTTTGAGTATTAGTGACATATGCGGTGCTTGAAATGCACAGTGTGGATACATTTTTCTGCTATTTACTGCATGTTCACAGCTTCCTAAGAGGCTGAGCTCTAACCTCAGCATGGAATTGTTCTACAATATGGATAAGGGTCTGGTCAATGTGGATAACTGGTCCCACACTAATACAATGCTGGTACGGTACCTTCTTCCTACTTCCGGTTAATTAGAGCTGCCAAGGTGTGCTGTCGCAAGTGGATGAAGAAAAAACAAAGAACTATCAGAATGGGCTGACAGTTTTATACCCCTTTTCCTGGGGGTCAGTAACCAGGCACAGGCAAATTAAAACTAACAGAGGAACTGGAGGTTAAACCAAAAATAAATTCAGCGCAGTGACTCTGCCCATAAAAGTCTCTTTGCTTGTCAAGGCAGGCTGTGCCTTAATAAAAGGCCGAACAAAGGCAACTAGATATGCCTGGGCTGATCACCAATCACCATGAGAGACTAAAAATACAGTGTCGTCTCTTCTTTGTGCAAGGTACAGAGTCAAAATTTCACTCAGTAAAACCCAGAATGAATACTTTCACACTTACACCCATGAGTCTTCATCAGAACAAGTTCCATAATTTGGAGACGTCTGTTTAAATACAGCACAGTAAGGATCCCATAGGATCCCTACATGCACATTTGAAATGAACTGAGGACATGGCACACATGTATTCAATATAAATCACTCACTTCGCCTGGTAAACAAAGTCTGAAAAAGCTAACAATAAACTGAATAATTATGCACGGCATATAATTCTCATATTTTCACACAACTATGGCAACAAGCAACAACATGAGCTGTTTCATAAACAAATTAATCAGAAGCTTAAATGGATGGATGAAGGGCAAAAGACATATTGCACGACACAGGTAACGACAGAGTCACATGATTTAGGTTAGAGGGGTGAAGGGGAAGCTGAAATGATGGAGAGAAGGTGCGACGGAGAGGACGGAATTCTGCCTCGTCACCAGCTGGCCCCACGCCGGGCCGCACTGTGCCCGCATCCCATGATGCACATGCAAACTGACAGCCAGCTGCGACTAAGTTTCAAGTCCATCAGTCCTTCGTGGAAGTTGTCCTAGGATAAATTAGTAATATGTGTTAAAATATGAAATCCAACATTTATAGGACTTAATAATGCATGGAAAAAATTCACTCAACTGTATTATTAAATACATAATAATTGCATAAAATGTGCTTGTGTGGATTTATTTATATTTCTAAAACAAACCATATGAATCAAGCCAACTGAAAAAGTAAAGTTTTTTATTTTTAAATAAATCCTATTTTGTTAAGCTTCTTCTTCTTCTTTACAGTGCATGAATAAAATTGCCTGAGGTATTACATCTAACCAGTCCCAAACAGTTTTGGCACTCATAGATGGAGGAAGGCATTTTGCTTTGCAACGATCTCAAATAATAATGCATTATAGATCTGTGTGACTGCTGAATGGAAGTTAAATGTTCCACTTGTATTGTTTTAATTAAAGCGAACACAGTTCAACAATCCCTCAGTCAAATAAACCTCAGATATGCAATGTGCACCATTGCTGTTTCAACACTTTTCACATTTTCGGGTCATCTAATCTACTTGGGATTTGTCTTTGACTTCACTCGACATTTGTAAACTTCCAATTATTTTCCTCTCGTTGGGTCTCGCTGTGTCACCGAATATCGTGAGGCAAAACAAATTGAATCAAGGAAAGAAAAAGACCAACACATTTTTCGACGCTCCTCCACCCTCGGCAAAAACAGAGCTGAGAAAATAAACAGTCCCCCCTCAGATGAAGTGAGTAATTCTACGGCCTCCGTGGAGCGCTGAAATGCCCCCCCCTCTCCAAACACCGCGGCCCGGAAGAGAGGGAAGCGGCGGTCGGGTTCGGTTGCCGTGGCAGCTGCCAAAGAAAACGCCGCGGAAACAGCCCTGGGATTGTGCAACCTTCGCATGACTGTACGCGGCCCCGGAGAAGTGCACATTCATGGAATTTCACCGCTCATGCCTCCGGCCTGCACAATGCGCCCTTTACAGCGTTCGCTGACCTGCATTAATGCCGCTGCCGTTCCCTCACGTTGAGCCTTAAAAATTATTTTTGGGACTTGTTTACGAGGCCGCGTGTCTTTGGGCAGCGGATTTTTTTACAAGCTTTCACGAAGAAATAAACGCGGTCGTTAATAAAGTTTTGCTGAAAGGGACGCTGGGACTCATCATCGCCGAGATGCCTGGTATGAATGCAGTAGGCCCGCCTGCATGCCTTTGGACTGTGGGAGGAAACCGGAGTACCTGGAGGAACCCCATGCATCCACTGGCTTAAATGTTTTGTTGTTGAGACCAAGTCCCAGATTTCTGACACCCTGTGGCACTCTTCTGTCATTTACAGTAGAGCCACAGGTAAAGGCTAAGGAGACAGTGCACTCAACATTTTTTTCATCTTTTATTTCTACTGTGGCAGCATTGCTAACATGACATTGATCTGGGCAGGCAGGATCGTGTAGTGCTAACAATGGTACAGTTAATCCAGGCTTTCGGAAGCTCTGCCAATCAGACGAGCAAAGTATCCAGAGAGAAGAGATTTCCACAAGGCAAGAGACAGTGTCAGGACAGGGGGAAAAAAAACAACCACAACCATGTTTTGACAATTTTCCCACATGCCCTCTATATAATGTTTTTAAAACCCCAAGTAGCTAATAGCATTGGCCTGTAGTGTAAGTAAAATAGGCATTAAAGTTGCAAGAAATATGGCAAAGAAGAAGGAGTTAGACTTAGATGTGCTGCACCAAGTAAACATATTGTGGCCAGATTATTCCCAGCGAGAAAGAGCAAAGATTAAAATTTCTAGGTGCATGTACAGTAAACACTCAGAAGGGTCCAGCTGATGGGAAGTAATGTTAACAGGTGAACACAAGAACCAAACTACAACCATCTTTACATTGCTTTACCGGCTAAGAAAGCCGGATCAGAAAAAAAAAAACAATGACCAATTTACAGCAAAGTTCTTTTATCATCTTTTACCTGGAATTTGCTCTTTACACTGCTCAGAAGAACTGGCATAAATTCCATAATTATCCTATAGCATATATACAGGCTAGGCTATATATGTCCCATCATTCTGTTGAAAGGTTGACTCAAAGTCACATGGACAGCTGACAGCTGATGGAATAAGCATTGAATAAAGGTGGCCGTTACCATGGCAATGCACCAGCATTTATCTGGCTTTACTTTACACAGAAGAAATACTGGATCAGGTATATCAGGTGGCCAGGTATCTAGCTAGCCTACTTGTAGTTATAAAATTATTAAAGATAGAAGTTTCCTTTGTGGTTGATGACTCATTTACATCTACAATATGCCACAGATAATAAGGCTGTGTTTTGTTTCTTTAGCACAGTGGGCCAGAAACATCATCTGTGACCAGACAAGAAATTGAAGGAGCTGTCTCTTGGTTGGGGGTCTTAGGCCCACACGTCATAAACTAATGGTAAAGTATATTCTTCTGTTATCAGATGAGCAACCTGATGGAACTATTTGAGAGATAAAAGCACACCATCCACATGTTGGGGAGGTCATGTAAAATGGCCACTTGCATTCTAGGGGCAATATGGTCCAGAGATATAGACTTAGCAAGGTTGTGAGAAGGGTGGATGCATGTGCTGCTGAACAGCAAAGCCGTACCCCTATCCATGGACAGTGACTGCCATGTCCAATTATATGTGCACCTTGAGGGGATCATAATTGCAGGTGAGTAGCGTCATGGAGCCACCATTTAGAGGACTTGGGAATCTATAGCATCAGAACATGTGGAGACACGTGTGAACAACGTCATGAACGAGTTTGGTAGGCCACTTCATGTCCACACTGATCACGGAGGTGAAAATGCTGGAGTGTGGGGCGAGTGTCATTGCTAAGGCATGCTGTTGGCCACTGGTGTGGACACAGTATGCATTGATTATGTAGTAAATTCTGGCACCGGAATGTGAACAAAGGTGTTATTAGAAAATATCTCTAGACTAACTGGGCAACACTTAATCTTAAAGCTAGACAGTAACCCAAGAAACTGCTAACACAAGTAAGTATTCACCAGGAGGATGTGTCTAATGTTTGGCCTTGATAATATCACACTTTAAATCTATTTAAGAATTTAAGGGAAATTGGTAGCAAAAATGCCTGGGTAATTCCTGCCTTCAAGTCAGGAACCTTGTAATACAAATAACTGAATAGGGCTGCAGTAAGGCCCAGCAAAGCATCTTAATAAAAAAAGAGTTGGGTGATGTCACTGGGTTTTAGGCTCATTTATTGTGTGCAAGGTGTGTGCGACCAAATACAAACTTTTATGCAGCGTAACCCTAAAAGTTAAATTATGAGACTCAAAATTCCACAAGCTAAGTTTATCTCAATGTGCTTTTAACAGTTTCTGAAAAATTACATAAGGATGTTTTTAAGGTCGGAAGGTCACCAAACTCCAGAGGAAATATGGGGTATGCTAATTGCCTGCAGTGAAGGATTTCCATGAAGCCAAAATGTTTGCCAATAAACACGGCACTAAAGACATAACATTTGCCTCTCACAAGCAGGAGGTAGATGCTGTTGATGATGGTAGTCCTGGGAAAGAGTGTTGCAGGCCGCTGGGCAAGGCTATATTCCAGGAAAGCATTTCAAGGTACGTGCACTTTAGCAGAAACTACCTGAATGAATTGTATTGCTTGGATGACTGAGCTGATTTATAGATTGTTCTCTATTTATCTTTAGGAACAGTAAACAGATTAATTCCAAGGATGAATTGTTTCCCTGGTTACAAATGGAACATTCAGAGTCATTTGACAAATGATGTCAGCAATTCTAGTTCAGTTAGGTCAATCACCATCTTTTTTGGATCCCTGCATTGCTAATTGCATTATAAATGGGAATGTAATGCAAACACAGGTTTCATGCGAGGACATACCTGAGAATGATGTCAGTGAATCTCTGGTTAAGGTAATAAAGTTGTCAAATGTCAGACCTTTTTCTTTTTTAATGGTCAAACTACCAAACTAGGCCCAGATGTAATCCTTATGTATTTATACAGCACAACATTTATAATTCCACCTGAGGCAATGTGCAATAATGCTACCACAGGAAAGAAAATCAATCTTTTTGTTTCCCAGAAGTTTTCTGTTCAGATACTGGATTTGTGTCCATGTTTTCTACTAACTACTTACTTAAGAGATTACACTGTATCATTGTTCACACTCAGATTGTTGTGATAATTCTTAATATTATATTTGTTATCTTGATTACCCAGAATCTCAGACATCATGAAGGGATGCGATGGGCTTTCCATCGCACAAATGGCAGCGCTGACAACATGGCCAGTGTTCAAGCCTAACTACTTAGTAATGGGGAGCAACCATAGACTAAAGGAAGAGATATCATAGTGGTTAGGTTCAGAAACATCCTCCACAGCATTGAGTGCAAGTATTGATCTGTAATATTAATCATCTCTGCAGTTTCTTACCATTGTGAAATAACCTACTGTACCCAAACTACACAGTTTCTTCCTGTTTATTTTGTAATCATCTTATTTGAATGCAGACAAAGAGCTCCGAGAGACTTGAGAGAGACACCCAAGAGGGACATCATCTTCATTTTACACTGAATGAAGATATACAAATCATGAAAGCCAAGACATTTTTAGAGTAAAATCAGATCAGAGCCATTCGCTTGTAGCCGTGGAAGCAGGAAAGATGATTGTGTGACAGTGGTGACAATAAGCTGGCTGAATTTATCGTTAGCTTCCGAACGATGCAAAACTCTGGCGCTGTTATCTTACATTTAAAAGCATCAAAAGCATTGTATTTTTGCTCTGAATTTGGCATTAAGATATACAGATTATGAAAGCCAAGACATCATTCTACCAAAATAAGATGAAACTCTAAAACAGCCAAGAATCAACATGTTTGACATGTACAACAATTTATATGAAACTGACCATAGCAACTTCTGACTGATTATGATAGAACAGGTAACATGTGTCCACGTTTAGAATGGGAAACAAAATAGGTTGTTGGTCCATAACCGAGTCAAGCAGGCCTACATTTTGGGGGATCTTACAGTAGTTTGGTTCACTTTGGTGGAGCCTGAGGTCGATCAGTGCTTTCATATTCATGAGAATTCTGGCAAACAGTTCTGACTTCTGAAAGATTACTTGAAGGGATCAAGAGTGTAAACTCCCTGTATTCCAGCCATGTAGCCTAAAACATAATATTTAATAGCCTGTGAAGGTTGACAGACATTGGCTGCTTTACAGTGTACAGTTAATTGTCAAACTAGAAAGGGTTGCATTTTCTGAAGAAAATGCGTGAGCTTGCAAAGCTGAAAGTGCTGGAGTATATTCATCATTACTTTTATTTCCATAAAAATGCAAAGATATGGGAAATCTACACAGGGAAATCCATAGCCACCACACCCTCCCCCACAAAATTAAAAAAAAAAAATGGCGCATGTGAATTTTTGCTCTAGTAGTTTAAAGGGCCTTGGTAATAATTGTGACACATTGATTCCAGTGGAGCAGCTGTTTCATTGCTCTCACACACTAAAAAACTGGTGAGACATCCACAAAAACAGCATGCTGGACTTATTAATGGGACAGAAAATGTTTAAAAAGAACGTTTGTTCTGTTGCATGGTGTGAAAATAAACACATGCTGCTTCAAGTTTTTAGTTTAAGACTTCAAATGTTTACTAGAAGCACGCTCTGGGTAAACAAGTCACTGGGAAAACCACTGGAATAGCTGTCTGTGTTAAGTCTGTGATTTATTAAGAAATAATGATATAATTATGTGATTTAAAGTACACCTTCTGGTGGGGTAGTGAATGAATGAGAAATATATTAATGGGCTAAAGTTATGTGCAGATTGATGGCATTTCGTAATTAGTATTTGCAGTAATGAATGTCCAGGCAAGGTTATTTTTTATCGCTTTACATGTACTCATAAATAATGTCTTTAGATTGCATTACATCACTGAAAATGTATAGACAGTGTATAGGCCATATCCTTGCAATAATGTACTGTATATATGACTGCACAAGAATATATACCCAAAAGCAGTCCTTTCTCATACCATACATTATATGTAGTTATATGTGATTTGACCATTGCTCTGTAATTACCATGTACAGTAGCTACCTTCTGTTACACACATACACACACACATGTAATAGGGCCACTTCATGAAGTGAGATCAAAAGAACTTTCTGGAGAGTCTGATTTTGGTGCGTCTCTGCACAGTGGTGCACAGCTGAGAAACTGCAGGTGTCTCGGTATTGTAATCTCCACCATCGATTGGAGGATTGGGTGCCACAGGGAGACTCTGCGTGAGGGGCTGTTGAAGGCCCAGCCCTGGTGTGTAACAGACTCGGGACAGAGCTCCTTGGGTTACCTTTTGATTTGTGCATTGAATAGAGCCTGGCGGGGCACCTGCTTTTTAAAGGCCGCCTATTAACGGTGTGAGAAAGCTGCTGGGACCACGAGCATTCAGTCGGTGCCAGTATACAGTCAATTTGAGACAAGGTTGTGAGAAGCACATCCAGAATGCAGGGGAGTCAGACTGCTCCATACAAGGGAACCTGGATCTCATAGATTTCAGAAGTGGGGGTTTTAACAAGGACACAAGCATATGCACTAACCTGAGAGACTTGCCGATGGGGGGAATAACTGTCAGCCCTGATGGAGAAGGGCCTCTGCCACCCCTCCTTATTCTCCTCATTTTTAAATGCCTAGCAATGCTGTTTGATTCTCGTCGTAACCACCATTGTCAATTTGGGTGAGCACAGACAACCTTGTACTTGCTGCTGATGATGTCACTGCTGCTTCTTTTGACACTTGTGGTCAAAAATTTGGGCTCACACAGACATGAGTCGGAGGAAGTCTTTCATGTGCTGCTCAACAAGAAACCTGCAAGCACCCAAAAGACCAGAAGGGGGTAATGGTGCGCAACATGACATCATAAACCAGGCCTGGCTGCCCTGTGCCCTGCTCCAAATCAAAGGCGCTGTGCCCTTCTCTTAAAAGACTGCCCTGTGTCCTGTTCCAAATGGGCAAGTCCTGCTCTGAAAAGGCAGCCTGTTAATGTTCTGTTGATATGCACCTGGGAATGGAATCCACTGATGTGTATCTTGCTCACTAATGGTACACATTTTGTGCACTTTGTTTCTTTTAAGTGTCCATCTACAGTGAGCATCACATTTTTTCATGGGGAGGAGCAATGAAGTTTCGGATACAAAGTCATTGTTGGTCATTTTTAGACTTAACGTTATCAAAGTCACATTGGAATTCTCTTTGATTTCTGTGCATATTAGTAAGCCTTTTTAATACCAAAGAAAAGAAAAATATTTGTTTGCTTTTATTTGGCAGATTTATACAAATTTAAAACATTGATCTCTGGTATTCTGTTGAAGAATGCTTGGAAAACAATAAAAAGGTCACAAAATACATAAAAACATTGCATTGTAGTCCAAAAGTAATTCAGTTTGCCTGTGGTTTGTTTCCCGGATGCTTGAGATAACATAAAATCTGTTTTCAATATAATAAGTTTTTTTAGACACTTGATATGTATTCATAATATTATCTGCTTTAGTATGTATTTATTTATTACTCTCATGTCCCATTTATATATACCCTCTTCAATGTGAATGTCTGTGGAATCCATTATGCTTTTTCTTTTGCTTGACACACGGTGGCTGTGTTGATGGCCTGTTTGTGGCTCCATCTGCAGGTTGTAAAGAGGAACTGCACATATATGAGTACATCCAGTTTCAAAATAACGGCAGAGGGGCTATCAGTACTTTCTTCTTTAGAGCTGCTTACACTGACAGTTTTTTATTTTGTTGAAAGAAAATGACTGTTTTAGTCTATAAATGAAAGCCAGGTTTTTTGTTAGAGTAATGATCCCTAGTAAATCCCTCAGCGAAATGATCTATGCATTCCACAAGCTTCCCTTCAAATACATCTGGTTTTATTACAAATGTGTTTTTTTTTTTTTTAAATAACATCAGCTATAATATTAAATATTCACTACGTATTATGTATTCACAGGCATGAAGTTCTGATTAGTTACTGCTCACTAAAGTAAAGCAATGGCCGCCAATGAGCCAGATCGGAGGAGAGCAGCTGTTGAACTTAGCCAACGAGGGGAGATCCAGCCCGTCTGCGGGAACGGAGCCACGCCCCTCGGTTCGTGGCCCGCGGTCCGCACAGATGCTCTGAGCGTGGCCTGCGGTTGGCTGCGTGAACGACGGCCGCCTGCTCCTTTTGTGTGAGCTTCCAACAGGCCGAAACTCTGCCCTGTTCTGCCAGGTGAGCCCCAGCGAAATGCAGAACGCCGAACAGAGAGACAAAGGAGTCAGTACTCGTAAAATCACGTGCTGCCTCAGCTTCCTTCTGATAGCATCAGAGAACTGACATACAATACAGCTAGAAAATGTTTATTTTTTTACCTTTTTTATGTCAAAGCCTCAACAAAGATGTTTAGATGCTTTCATATGAATTTGGAGTGTAAATCTCGAAATTAGCACCAAAAAGTATGGCCTCTTTTTCAAAACATTGCAATTTATTTATTTGTTAGAACTTTTGAATAGCAAGGCCTCTGCCGAGCATCAGAAACTCAGATCAGTTTTAAAGAAAAGCTCAGAGCACAAAGGAACGTTACCAAGCGCGGCCTTAACGCGTATAATGACTCCGCACAATGAGAAACACAGCGCGGTGAAAACGCTCGTCACGCACCTCCGGGCCTGTAAGCCGGGGGTGCCTGTGTAAAACCGCCAGGCTAAGTGCGATTATCATTTGAATTAGGGGAGAGGGACGGCTGCACAATACCGGCTCAATGGCACGTTGTTATCCCGGGGGGCTCGCCGCGACCGTGTCGGTGCCTCTCCGCGCTGCGCTTGGTTAACAGATCAGAGCCGCAGCGGGCGGGCGGGGCGGGCAGGAACGTCGGTGTGTCCAGCCGTGCCACTGGGTGCGGGATTTGGACCCGGGTTAGCGGGCATCAGCTGCGCCGTTGGCAGGGGCCGTGGCGGGCCCTTGCCGGGGGAAGCAGGTGCTGGGGATGTGATCCAGAACGCTCCGCTCAACGCACCCAAAAAGCCCCCCTCCCCCCCCTCTGCACACCATCACTGGCCCAGGGACAGACAGAGAGAAGGAGAGAAGAGGAGAAGAGAAAGAGAGACTGAGACAGAGATGGAAGGAAAAGAAGGAGAGATGGAGAGAAAGAAATGGAGAAAGGGAGAGTGTGGAATGAAAAGGGGAGAGAGTGTGGAAAAATAAAAACAGGCCAAGGAAGTCTAGCAGAAAGGTTTTTACTGCCTTTATATTAACCACGAAAACACTGAAAACCACTGTTATGTCCGGAAACTAAGAAAAATGGCCTAATTTTGCAAGTTGCGTGTGTGTCTGTGTGTGTTCGTGTGTAACAGAGAGAGGGAGAGAGAGAGAGAGAGAGAGAGAGAGATCAGGTAGGAAAGAGGCGGGACATGGCAATGATCCACTTTGGTGACAGGTGTGGAGATGGGCATCCATCCAGATTTCTTTAGTCCTCCATCCTGGGTACTGGGTACAGCCTTGTGGCATCCGTCTTGGGAGAATCGTTAGGATGAAACACGACTGCACTGATGGAGGCAGACAGCTGTTTTCAAGGTCGGGTGAATCATTGCAGGGAGCAGGAACAGTTTTCAAAATGTGCTGCAGGTGTGAACAAGAATTGAGCACAGATGTTACATTTTTAGATCCAATGTTCTTTTGATATACATTACAGAGTCATATCAGATACAAACACAATTCAGTGTTGCAAAAAGTATTGTTATGGTCTATATTTAAGTTTGCTTTGCCCATATATTTTGTATGTTTTAAAAGGTTCATGTGGTTGACATGCAAGGATAAATAGGACAACAGTCAATCCTTAATATTTGGCCACTCACCTCTCATGTATAATGTGGATGATTTTATTGGGAAGACTGCATGTGTGTGTGTACATGTGTGTGTGTGTGTAAACTGGCCTAGATACGAATGGTAATCACTTTTAAACAGGAGCTGTAATTCATATCAGAGGAAGCAGAAACCAGTTTTCATGGCTAGTACCAATTCTTTTTACTGCTCTGTGGCCATTATCCCTCCGAGCTTTGGAGAAGTTCTTACCCTTTTCTTTGCTGCATGCCGATTACGTGTAGAAATATTTCAGCATCATAAAGGAAAGCATGTGATCTTTCTTTTGGCCCCTTTTGTGAAAGTCAAAAGGTTCTCAGGGGCTTTGAACTGGACAATCTTCCCTTTTTAGCAATATAAGGAGCTTTTTTCATACCGTTTCTCTTCTGCTTTCTGCTTCTGATCAGCAGGAGATTCAACTGCCAACTCCAATACATCGCTCAACAGGCATTGGGTCACATGGCCGGCGAGCGCTGGCCTTCATTGGCCGGGGGCTGTTTCCATGGCGATGCTGCTTGGTATGCTTGCATGGGAAAAATGTAAACAGTGACTGAGCACGGGAGGATTAATGAGAATTGTTCTTAATCTTGTTATTTCACATTTGCGTGTGACTGTGAGCAACGGCAGGGCCAGAATCTGGTAATACCGTAATTTAAGATGTTCTTCAGCTGCTAGTCTCCTGCTATGGTGTCTGGCCAAGGGTGTACAATAATATCGCCAGATGAATAGTTTATGGAAATGAGTTCCTTGTCATGCTGAGGGGAAGGGCTCTCATAATGTCACTGTGACATTGTACCAGCTTTGACACAGAAAAACAATGGATTTGTGGGAAAGTAACACATTTGTTTGAAGGACACTGGCCGAGCTCATAGTCTCTTTTCATATACATATATATTTTTACATTGTTTTAGCCAATTAGCAAATTTTGTTACTGAGACTGAGATTACACTGCATAAGTTCTTTGATTTATCAATGTACACAACAGGATATTTATTTACTGAAACTCTTCCATTGGGGTATAATGGGCAAGGGCAAAAGCACAGCGTCCTTCCTGGTAATCAAACCTAGAGCCTTAGGGGAGCATGCCAAGTTCCCATTATACTACACTTCTATCTGCTCAGTGGCCAGAGCCATATAAGTATGATAATTAGACTTTTTATACTGAAAGTGAGAGATCAGAATGAATTATTCAGTTCCATCATAATATTCAGACACAAACTCAGCAGCCGATTGAAATAGCATGATTGTGGCATGATTGGTATACTTGCATTTGTTCATAAAAAGAGTTGCTTTCATATTCAGTTGCAATCAACAAATGAAATGTTATATTCCTTTTAATGTGGCGTTTATTAAAATGAAAAAGTTGCATATGTAATATGCAATGATATTGTAGAATTCATTTGTTATTTAATTAAAGGTTTTTGTCTTTCAAAGAGCCATTACATGCCTGAGCACAACAAATCCATTCTGTCTTGCAGGGGTAGGCAATTACAGTGTGTAGAATGTAAACATGTAACGACGTCACGTGGTCGATATGTGTTCTGCAATATTGCAGAAGTTTGAATGGGAAGGATAAAGTTTACAGGCAAAAAAAGCATAGAAGATGCCACAAGTGTTGAGAAAAACTATTGTACTGAAAGTGTCATTCACTTTAGTTGCTTGTCCCCGATCCATTAATGTCCTTTGTGCTATACCCCTTGGTGCTACCGATCAATCCTGTCATTGCTTGTGCTGAGAAAGTGTCATTCAGTCTTTCCGGTAAACTGATAAATATCTAGTGGGGGGGGGGGGGGTCTGTGGCATTCAGAAAACTGAGGTCATTGCCAAGCCACAGACTGGAACAATAAACTTTTTACTAACAAGAACAAGAACAATAGCATTCATTTGAATGAGAAAGACTGTTGATAATGAGAATAAACTGTATCGTCCTGCTATGAAACTGTCAGTCAAGGATGTATATCTCATTTCTAAATCCTTGATGTGGGGGGGAACAAACAGGAAGCTTTGTTTAGGATTTTTGTTGGGAAGGGGGGGGGGGGGGTATCCCCCATGCACCAACCCAGATATCTATACTGTCAGTGGCCACATCAACACAGCATATTAGAATATACCGCACAAATGTAAGACAACGGTATGACGCTGTAATGGACTGTGGATTAAATGTTGCTTTTGCGCCTTTAATGATGAGCCGTCCCTCGGAGGGAAGCCAGCTGTTGGCAATGGCGCGCGGACGATGACAGGTGCGCTACGCTAGCAGCGGCGCGCCGCGACAAGGGCATCCGCCACGGGCAGTAAATAAGACAATGCGCGGAGAGGGAGCGCTAAACCCTCTGTCCGCTCAAACGAGTTTACCGTCGCAGGGACATTAAATTAACGGCCCGGCAGCAGGCCCACGCTGCACCGGGTGAAAAGAGCAGGAAGCTCCTCCCCTCAGCTGTAGTTCATTAGCATACTGTGGCCAGGTCAAACTGCTCCGGCCTCTTGCAGGGGTCTGAGTTCTGAGTGTGATACTCTGAACCTCACAGAGGAAAGTGACCTAATGAGGAAGTAAATATGGTCTGTGTGCAACTGAGATTGGGATATTTCCAAATCGGTATCTACCATGGTAAAATGGTTGGTCCTGCCTGCCTAACACAATTATAAAGCTAACTGAAGTTAATGTTAATTTTATTTCAGTTTCAGGGCATGATAAAATTGCACATAGTTAATGTAAAGAGTTAATGACACTGAAATATTGCTTCTGGTGAAGTTAACCAGTTGAAAAAGAAATAGTTAAAACAGCAATTGAAATACCAAATTCAATTTAAATTTTTTTTTTTTTCTCCATGTCATACATTTCAAAACTGTATGGCTGCATACTTAAGTACGTAGATTTAATCATTTGGCTGTGTCACAGCCAGTAGAACAAAACCTGTTTTTATGCTTTCACTGTGTTTGCACTGAATCGCCCTTGACAATTCAAAAGCCCACACAATTCCCCTGCATTTGAATACGCTGAATAATGTATGGTATAACCAGATATTCACAGCACGCTGTCTATATATTCTATATCCTGCATCCATCCATCTCCCCATGATAATTCAAGAGTGCCTTCCCAACATTTCCTCTTTAGATATTAATGAGTGTGGTTTATTCTTGATGGGGGTGGCATGGAGACTGTGGGTATTGATATGCCTGTTGATGAAATTGTATTATTATTATTATTATTATTATTATTATTATTATTATTATTAATAAAGTATTATATGTTATGTATCTTTACTTCTATGGTTGTGTCTTCTAAATCTGTGAAAGGACTAGGATAGATAGGTGGATAGATCGATAAAGAGAGGGAAAGCAAATGAGTGAGACAGAAAGCAAGTATATGAATTTTTCAAACAAGATACAACAAGTACTTGAGGACATTGTTTATAATTGCAGTAAACGTGAATGAACTGTATACATACAGCACATAAACAAAGATTGGTATTATATATAATTGTGTGACAATATTGCAGGAGCAGTCACTCGTAAAATCAAAAATTTAATTCTATCTTTGTTGTTTATACAATGTCTATGCATAGTTTAAATTTCTTGTAATTGCAGAGCAAGAAAACAAGGATGTATTGCCTACAATATTATATAATGTGAAAATAATTAGTTCTGCTATTAAAGAAAAACATTAGGATGTTAAATCCATAAAGAAAACTGGAATGTTTAATGGTCTCTAGCAGATTTTGTTTACAAGCATTATCAGGTCAGCAATTCAGCCATGGAAGATGAAAGGATTCCTATTCTGCGAATAGAATGTGAGGCTATCAGACTGCAAATTCTTATAAGCTGTTTAGATTCAAAGCAATATTGCCATGTATGGATATGCTTTCCTCACTTTTCTTGTATCTCATTAATTCGATGTCTAAAAAAAAAAAAGTTATTTGCTGTCAGCATCTAACATGAATACATTGTATTGTTGTGCATATCTGTTTGATGTCAAGTGTATTTTAAAAATACATATCTACAGTATGTTTTTACTTAGGGCAAAGTCCATTACAATGCATAGACACGGACCACATAGTCACAGTACTGAATATTTAATGCTCAGAGTAGCTAATGACTTGCTTGAATGTTAACTGGTACAAACCTTCTATTTTATTCATTCTGAACCTCAGCAAACTACCTATCATTGGGTGGGCCAGGATGCTATGTTGCTGTGATGATTCTGTTAATCTTCAGTTCACATTTATCTGGTAGATAGTGTTCATTCTAGGCCATTAAGTATGTGTCTTCCTTGGCTCCTATCACTTGTGATGTCCCCCAGGGATCAATTTGAGGGCAAATCTAATTCTCTATTTACAAGTTGCCTCTTGGACATCTGCAGCCATGGTATTTTATTCAATTGCAATACAGATGCCTCACAGTTTTATATTGCAGGGATGCCAGAATACATCAGCTAAATTGGCTGTACTGCATAACTGTCTTGCTGGTATTAAAAGCAGAATGTCACTTCATCCAACTGAACTCAAATAAGTCAGAGGTTTATCTGTTGGATACCTAACAATAAATCAGATTCATTCGCCTAAATTCCTATAGCCTAAATGATGTTAATATGGAACATATGGAATGTTGGTGTTATTTGTTATGCATTATATAAAAACCACGAAAAAAGTAGGTAACACAATCTGCTGATACCAATTAAAGCATATTTCCTAGGTTAGATACGGTAAATGTTGTTTTTCAGTGATGATGAGAAAATCCTCTAGATTAGACGATTGTAGCACGTAGACTCTAGTCTGAATGACATGGTTGTCTCCCAGATGCAGTCCAAAGAACTGAAGCCAGAGGACAAAACTCTACCCTAACATTGGCTTATCTACAGTGAATACCTGTCTTATCTATCTAGCCAAGGTAAATATTCATAGCAATTTGTTGCATTTCTTTTTATCAAATAAAAATTTTATGCACCTCAAGCGAACATCAAAACTTCAATGCAAATTCTGGAGATTATATTTGATATTTGCCAGTCTCATCAAGCCTTTTTTATTCAATATGATATAATTTGCATAAAAATGCTTGGATGGGAACATAGCTAATTACAGTCAAAGGCGCTTGCTATGTGGCTGGAGTACGGCATTCCTGAGGTGGAGGAGAAAGAGGAAGAGGATGGTCCAGCAGCAGCCGAAGTTTGAGGGGGAGGAGGAAGAGGAAGAGGATGGTCCAGCAGCAGCCGAAGTTTGAGGGGGAGGAGGAAGAGGAAGAGGATGGTCCAGCAGCAGTCGGAGTTTAAGGGGTTCGGAGAAAGGGAACTGTATTATATTTTTGCTTCACATGGTGAACCAAGGAAAGGTGCTGTAACAGTGAAGTTATGTTGCCCGCCTTGCAAGAAAACAACCGATGACATCGATTGCATTACACTTCCTCATTGTCTTTTGCTTCCATGAAATCTAGCCAAGCCTTGGACTGCTTCAGGCTCTCAGCCATGTTGTCAGCAGGTGAGTTAGTGATGGATGAGTAAAGCAAAGAAGAGAAATTTGCGCAGTTGGCTTGCCACCTCTGCAGCTGGTTGAATCAGGATGATCACACAAACATAATAATTATTTCCCTTATGGAAAAAAAAAAAATCGAATTTGCCTTTTCACATGTGAAAATCACAGTTTCACCTGTGAATTTAACATTTTCACATTTGAATTAAATATTCCCATGTGGAAAGAAAATGTCATTTTTTTTCAAATGTGAATATAAATTGCCACATGAAAAGGAAATAGGTCATATGAATTCATGTGAAATTTTGCATAAATCTAAACAACTATTTGACTTGAAATATCATAGATGACCTTTTTACGCCCTCATCTTGAATTATCTTGAATCTTGAATTGGGGTTATTTTATAGTTCATATGTGTACTCTTCATCCACATGTGGTTTTTTAGCACGTGACTTTTTCATAAGGGTTAGTTTATGTGCTGCAGCTGTGTCATACCCATGTATTATCTAGGCATATAGAACAATCTGTTTCCTTCATTTATGCTAAATAATCAGCCAGAATGAATATTTGAATGATGTATGACCCACTAGTCTGATAGCAGAATCGATAACATCAGCTCTTATCAATTCCTGGGTTTCGAGAAATTTTGAGCCTGTTCTCTTGTATAATTAGGTTTGGATTCCCATCCCTAATAGGTGGTGAATTTCTGCAGAGATAAAGACATGCAAACATGTAAAAAAAACTGCTTCCATTGACTTTTTCAGCTTTTATTAGTGCCATCCTTTTTATTTTTCACAAGGGAGAATCCATATATTAAACAGGTATATGTCTCAAGGCTTATTTGCTACTGATTAGGCTGTTAAAGTGAATCAACCCCTGGGAACAGTAACACTGATTCACAATACCCCTCAAAGGACCAGGGACCTTGCTCATACACATACTGTGGCTTAGACATACATGCTTCAGTGCACTGTTGTCATGCAAAAACAACGGGTGTCCATTGCAATTTTGTTTTAGTGTACCGAAAATGGCTCATAACTCAGCAAACAAAATAATTCCAAACCTGGTGTGAATTCAACTGTGCAAAGGTTACAGTGGAGATTTTGGATGAGGTGTTTGACACTGATGAATGGTAAGTCTTCAAATGTTACATATGGAAATGCCAGTGATTAGTTGCAAGAATTGCATAGTTTGTCATCCTTAGAATTGTCCCATATACCAAATAAACCAGGAGATACTGAGGAAATTGGAGGGAGAAATTGAGACGCAAATGTCAGAAAGCTAAAGATATCTCTGTACTCCACGCGTAGGGCCGCAGAGCCACAGAAACGATTCCGGGAACAGCACACGCTTTTATGTGAAAAGAAAATGGCACCTTTTTTTGCCACAGAGCCTCCTGTAGTGTCTCTCAGGGTGCGGGAGAAAAATAGGTATATTTATTTGCAAAACAGTGTGTCTTGACACTCCAAGCACGGCGACGGTTTGGGAACAAAGTGTTGAAGGCAGAGGCAGCACCGGAGGAAAACAGGAAGCAGTAGAGGCGCAGTAACAAGCTGTGGATGTCGACAGTGCAGGAACCATCAGATGGGGGAAGGGAAGCAATATTCCCATTCGTAGCAACTGAATTTATTATACACTCTGCTGGGGCAACTCGCTCAAACAATAAAGCCACAAGGTGTGGAACTTTACAAAAAAAAAAAAAAAAGAGATAGATGTTGCCTCAACAGAAATGTGATTCACTGGGACAGTAGCTTGCTTACTCGAGAAAACAACAGCCACGCAGCGGCAGGCTTAGATGGATATATGGCCTATAAAATGTGAATCAGGGGCCGCTTGAATTGAAATTTGTCGCCGGGAATGGCACGTTTAAAAAACACTGTGCTCTCGTGCCCCATCCATCTCAGGAGTATGGGTGGTATTTTGCTGTCTGTGTCCTACAAAGGGCTGTGCCTCATTAACAGACCCTGGGTCGAATACGTATTTGTTTTGGATTCAAATACTTTTCTGTGCTCTATTGATCTTGCCTGGTGGACAGAAAGGTGTAGGCGGGGGGGGCACAGGTGATGGTGGGGGAGGGGGGGGGGGGGGGTAGAGAGGGGGCCACAACACCCATCTAAATTGAAAACCAAGTCTTCACATCTCCCGGAAGGTCCGTGTTATCCTAAGTCCATTCAGTTCTCACAGCAAGACACAGACTCGGTTATATAACTTCACGCAGCTGCACTCGAATGCTGGGGCCGAGCCTCTCCGATGACACCAGAGGGAGCCCTGCTTCGTGTCGGTGGCGTGGACAACCAACAGCCAGGGCCAGCATGAAAGGCGCAACAGTGGTAGGGCCAACGCTGTGCGCCACATTTCCAAAATGTGTCACCAAATGTCTTGCCGTCAGTACAAGACCATCAATTTAGAGTTCATTCATGGGTATGGTAGCCACGGTACCAAGAGACTGTCAATGGGAGACACTTTTTCCCCCATGGAGAACATTCTGGTAACAGTGATAATGTACAACACAGACGGTTTCATCTGACCAATATCACCATGTACCGAATGTGTGCAAATGTCAGTGAGTGATGGGCCAGGTCTCAAATGAAATGGCTGGTGTTAAGGAGGTGTAGCTGGTGTTAGCGTAGCACCTGAACTCAAAACACCTATTCTGTCACATATACAGTAATATCAGTGTTGCTAACAGCTTGAACAGGTGGGACAGCAGATCAGATTTATAGATAAAATGGATGCACGGACACATGGATTGCTAGATCGCCATTCACTTTCCCCTTTCTTCAAAGTCAATTTGCTTGAATCGAGCTGAACGGAACGTGTATTTTCCTTTTTCCACCCAGGACTTTGTCGGTGGTGGACCCTATTACAGACCCCCCCTCCCCTTCCATTGTGCTGCAAACCAGTTTTACCCCCCACCCCCTTTTTTTTTCCTTCCCCCACACATTCATTGTAACCCAGACTGTCTCAGGCCTTTGGAATCAGTCCAGGGGAAATTAAAGCGGAGAATCCGAGATAAAGCGCGTCTCTGGGGAGCCGGCATCGCTGGAGGAGAGACCACATGCGGCATTATCACACGGAGCAGGGAAATCAAAGGCGGCCGGGCCCGGGTTCGCCGAATATTGATTGGCACAAATAGACTCGTCGGGAAGGACGCCTCGCAGTAAAGTGGGAAATGTAAGTCCTCCCCCCCTTGCCCCTGACCGCAGGTAAGAGCTATTCAGGAGTTCCATTATGGCCGCCGTTGCATCCGACTCATTGCCCTCCCACCTCCCCAACCCCCCAACTTGTCTGAGTCCCTTCTTTTACCCGCTACTGGCAGTTTCTAAACGTGGGAAAAGGCAACCCCACAGTGTGTTGCTGTTACTGTGAAGGGAGCACATACAGATAAGTCAGAAAGCATGCAAAGGATTCTGAGAAGGCTTAGGAGACATAAGCTCACTGTGAGGTAAAGATGTGTGCTTTTTGTTTTTAAGTGGGCCATTGAGGCCTAATATTTCTATTGCGCTGGTGCACTTTTTCCCTCCCACCATAGCTTTGGAAATGTTCCAAGTATCAGTCATCACTAAAAACGTGTGACACATGATAGCATACCGCCACAATGTTGTGGCTAGTATGCTGCCTGAATGTGGTGACACTATACTGTACCCTTCATTCAAGAATATGTCCATAACTTGGGCTTAGTTAAATTTGAGTTTAGTTTTTCATAAATACTTTGAGTAAATTTAAATAAACACAGCCATATATATTTTTTTTAATCTGTTTTTTGGGTTTTGTTTATTTTTTCATTGACAAAAACCAGCATTGCATGTATTCATTAGTCTAAGTTGTGAGCAAAAGCTAAGTGAGCCCAGGGCAGCATCTTTTTCTTCTCTGTTTAGCTTTAGTGAGTTTAAAACTCTAAACACTGAGCGAAGCATAAGCTGTCGTTGAGCACTGGCTCCGTGCATACCTATTTTTAAACCTCGCCTGTGTCAGCTCATGACGTCCGGCAACCTTCTCACTGTTTCTCATTACTGTGATTACTGCAATTGAGCTCATTAATTTGATATGCAATGTACCGGACCATTGTTGAAGGCTTATGAGTCGGCCTAGTTAGAGGTCTAAAATAAGGTCTAAAAATAGGCAGCCAACTTCACGCCATGGTAAGAGGCCCGACGCCTCAGTTCACATCCCCCTGTGAGCCAGCTGAAAAACACAGCTTAACATTTAAATGTCATGCGGACAAGTGGAAAACTAATGGCATATATAGGGCAAAGAGAATTTCCGTTACATAATTATTTCAGCCCTTTCTAACATTTATTTTTTTTCCCGTGACATTTCCTAGCATTTTTTTTTTTTTTTTGACAGGATTAAGAAAGTGTGCAGTAGGGTTAGGAGGTGAGGAAATCTAATTGCTTATACAGGAGATAATATTACTGTTACTCAGTGTGAAGCGGGTGGAGGTGGAAATCCTCAAGACTGTCTTTATGTTTGCCGTTATTAATATCTCAGTCATATGATTCCTTCGCCTGTCCGTTCGTAACAATATGGTCGAAGGCTTGTCAGTAAATTTTCCCTTGTACTTTACTGGCGAAGGTAATCTCCGGTCGGGAAGAAAATCTATCACTTTTCTTAAAAAAATAAAAATCAATCAATCAAAATGACTTTGTGTCACACTCTAAAGGAACAGCCACAGGGTTTAACAGAATGCAATACAGGAAAGCAATGCACCGTTATGAAACACAACATGGAGAAAAAAAATGATACAATAACAAACAAATCTGCTCAAAGTAATGGTATTAAAATAGCCAGACTATTGACGATTCTAATATTATGGAGAGATTGCTTAGTGTACAACAATTATAATATAGCCATTCCATTTTAGCAATTTTGCATCTTGCTGTTCAGACTGCTCAATAAAATTTCAATTGGGATTATAGCATTTCAGCCGAATGATACCGTACCATTAGTGCCACACGGGCAACACAAGCCTTTAACTGCACATTGCCTTAGTAAACTATGTGGATATTGTTGCCTTCAAGTCACCAGGAATAGTGTTAATAGTGGTTTCATTCAGTGTAAAACACTGCATTTTAAATTCAAGTCACAATCTCAATAAGAATTGTAGGTAACAACTAAATAATAAATGTGTCCCTGGATTTAATATTCAATGAACATAAAATATTAAAAGTGCAAGTATCAAATATTAAATAACATATAATAGCACAAAATAACAAATTAATAATCGGCACAACAATGGATTGAGTAAACACTATCACCTCAAATGAGGCAGAAGCTTCTGTTTCAATGTTATCTCTCATATTAACTGTACATATTGCCTTACTTAATTATGCAATCTCTCCTTACATCTTTCAGTCTTATGTGTTGAATTCAATGGGTGGAAATTGGAGGGAAGCCAAATTAAAGGTAGGGTAGAGCAGGATTGCTCGTCTCCCTCTTCTCTCCTCAGACCCACCTCGGGCACTCGTCTCAAGGTCCTTATAAGGTGAAAATAGAGCACTGGAAGGGGAAGGATGATTTCCTGCATGCCTTCCTTGTGGCACAGCTCTTACACAGCCATCCCCCTTGGCTTTGTTCACTTCATTAAGAGCGCCATGCGCTTTAACCAAGAGCTGACCCTGGGAAACCAGCAGAATGCTTTTAGGGCGCTCTTGTAGAAACATTGTTCATAGATGGCAAAATAACCAAGAACCACTCACAGCTTAGTGGAAAGGGCACACATAGTTTCTTTGTTCTGCTTTTTGATTGGCTGAACGTATGTTCACACTCGTATGAACCTGCACTTGACAACACCACCAAAAGGATGTGTGTATGTATGCATAGTTCATGTCAGAAATAATTCCAGCAGTGTCAGTTGTGCCTAGCCACCCATCTTGCAAAGGGAAGGAGGATGATCAGGAAAGGCTATGTTTCTGTCCCCTGTTGTCTCAGTCTCCTGGGAATGGATTAAATGAGAGTCCTATCAAAGCCTTTTGGATTTAATTGAATGGTTTTTGCAATTTTTTTTTTTTTAACCTATGTCCTTTTTGAACATTTAATCTCATTTTCCCCACCAATAGATGAAAGTCTGCATATGACAAAGTTTTGTTGAAACAGACTTTTGGACATTCAGAAACTATTGCTGCATAACAGAGCTTTCTGGGAAATGTAGTCCACCCCCCCCCACCCCCCCTCCCCCCATAACTTCAGAATCAGAATTCAGAATGACCCAATTTAACTTTGCTTGCCTTCAGTAAAAGTTTAAATCCCCATCCAGCGTATAAAAGAAATGCTATTTAATGTCCTTGGCTCTTATTTCCATTCATCATTAAATAGAAGCCGAAGGGTTTCACCTCAGAAATTCTTCTGTGCTATATTTAACTTCCTTAATAATACAACAGTTCAATCTCTAAATCTTACATACATTGTATTAAACTTTTATGTAAACTGGTCCAAACGGATGGGAATAGGATTTTAGAGTCATCTCTTATGCAGAGGCTAACTTTATTATTTTCAAAGGTATGGTTTCACATTCAGAAAATGTGAGGAGCTAATTTCATTTCAGCATACAGGTATAAACAAATGATGGCTGACCAATACTCATGTGTAGCCCAGGGCTGTCTTTTTATGTTATCAACAACTGACACAATTACTTCATTTAACCAATTTTTTCTCACTTGATTTTTTTAAATATCACTCCCTCAAACCACTCTACACTAAATATTGTTTTTTTTTTTTTTTTGAATATATATTCATGGTACTTGCACAAGTGAGCATTCTTTTTCCAGCTGTGCTGATTTTCCTCTCAATGACCATACAAATTTGAAAGAGGCAGTTGAAACCTCTTCATGCATCATGGATATTGTAGTGTTTTGCTCTTGAGCAGACAACATCCATGTGGTTCAAAAGCCCTGTTGTGCTAATTCATTGTGACTCGTCAGTGGGTGAGCGGAGCTGACCTGCTTAAAAAAAACATGGAAAGAAATGTGTCCAAATCACAAGATTAAAACAGCTGTCATCTGTTCTCTCTTTAATGCTCATGTTTATTGTCCTAACCATCCACTTTGTTTCTTTTAGTGGGCAGGAATATGGTTATGTAAGCACTTAGCTTGGCCATCCATTCACTGTGCCTTCATCACATAGAAATGCTTTCAGCATTTTAAATCCTCACAATAGTCATGTCTGGTAAACTTTTCTTTGATGATTCAGAAATATAGTTGCTTTGGCTCGACTTGTAATGTCTTACATTTGTGCCTTTCACCAAAGGCTTATTTGTTACATAACACAGCTTCAAGGGAAAGTAAAAAAAAAAAAGAAATAAAGAAACTTAATTGAGGATGTCATAGAATTGAAACCTAACTGCAAGCAATCAGATAAAATTAGCAGAAGGCTCAAAGATGTACTTATGTTTCAACTACCTTCTACACAGGCCTTTTATCATACAATAATCTCTAATTAATATTTTGCACAATAAATTAAATGTTCAACCACCGCTGAAGCTAATCGGAAAATAAATGTAAAACCAACTCCAGGGCCATGAATAGTAGCCATGAACAGATATTGTCTTGGAGCATCTCCCCAGATCCTCGCTGAATGCAGAATATTAGTCAACCATCAGCAACCAGACTTGAACCACTGAGCCAATTGGAAAATCATTCAAGTAAACACCGTGGCCAAAACATACAGGTGGTGCTTTAACTATTTATAGTCCCAAAAGTGGGTTAAATAAATGTGAGCCTTTATAAAAATCCACTGAAGCAAATTCTAAGGGCTAATACGCAGGTGTGCAATCACAAAAAACAGATGGTGCAGCTCATATTATTAAACTGACTCCAGCCAAATTATTCTCACGCCACTTGGCTTTCCTAACTATGTCTCCCTGCTATTGACATCATATGTTTTTGTGGAGTGGGAGGCACTGGCAAACTTTTTAAATTTTAAAATGTTCATAACTCATCTTTCTACGCTGACCTTCAAGATTGTCTATTTGGTTTCTCCGTGCACTCCTCGTGAAAATTTAAGGGAATGGCTCTCGGTTGAGTTATGCATTGTGAAGAATGGTAAAAAGGCCTGTTTTATCAGGTAGATGTGCTGAGGCCTTTACAAGGAGGATTATGCTGGTGTATTGAAAGAAATCTAAAATAGGACCTTAAGATTTTTTTTCCTTAATGTGTTTCTGTATGTGTGCCTTTCTATATATCTGTGTGGGCGCTTGTGAGAATGTGAGTGTGGATATGCGTGTGAGAAGAAGCAAGGATGTGTTTGTTTGTTGGCAGTGTAACATAATTGTTGGGACTTTTAACTCAAAAGTTGTTGGATTGCCTCAGAGGTGGGGACAACACTGTTGTACCTTTGAGCAAAGCAGTTAACTTGAATCACCTCAATAAATATCCAAGTGTATAAATGGTATGTAAAAACATATGTTGCATATGTCATTCTGCATAAGAGTATATGCTAAATTCGTGAATATTCCAATATTCAGTTATCACATTTTTAAATAAAATTGTTGCTGGACTTAATTTGAAACTAAAATAATCAGCTCAAAGTTGTTTTTAAAAAACTCGAAAACTCTTGAGTGCCATCTTGTTTTATCCTGCATGAACAAATTCAAAATAAAAAATATGCCTCCTTAAATTACCACTCGCTTTAATGAAAAACGATACCCGAACCTCATCAGAACCTAAACCACCGTATCATCCGTTCTGACTTTTTTTCCCAAAACAAAAGATTTTGTACGCGTACAACATAATCCCGTGGATTAAATTTGCTTTTGTTCCACTTTGCCCCTCCCCCCATTTCTCCCACTCCTGCTGCATAAGTATTCCGTGGGGTTCCGGCATTGCACAGTAAAGTGAACCTAATTAGGTAAATCCACCCTACGTGCGGTGTTGTGCTCCCTGTCAGTACAGGGGGCTATGGGATGCAAGCAGCTGCACTGTTGCCAGGATGCCCGGGGCTCCATCTCTGTGCTGCATCCTCTGTGCTGCGTTCAAACCCTCCTTCTCCTCATTCAGCCAACACGTTGCTTTACCCCCAACCGAGCCGCAATACATGCGTGGAATCACTATTTTTTCTCTCTCTCTCTTTCTTGCAATAATGTTGAAGCTATTTTCTATCAAAGAAAAAATAATCATGCTGGAGTAAGTCAAGGCTGTTAACAAGCAAACTGTATTTATTTTGGGGTGTCTATGTTGGGAATCAAGAGTGCACCATACTCCACTTTAAAACAGTACAGTATAGCTTATCTTCAGTATTAATGACCTCGTAGAAAAAAGAAAACAAAATTAAGAGCTCATTGCATTTGTTTTCTGCAGAAGCTGGATAAATATCAACTTACATAGTTCCGCAAGCTATTTTCAGCATATATCATACTGGCATGCATTTACATATTTTATTTCTAAGTGTTATTATCATTCAAAACAAAATCGTTTCCTCTTAAAAAGTTAATATTGAGCCTGTCAAACAGTACATACAATGTTTGAATGTTTCAATGCTAATGTGCGCAAAATGTAAATTGCTCTGCTCTCCCCATAAGTTGTGACACAAAAATCAATTATGATGAATTGCATTTAAATGTAAAATGGCTCATTTGCATGTAAATTTGAAAGGGTGATCTAATCCCGTATGTGATTACAGAGAGCTGTGTGGCCACGGTGATCTCTGGACCACACTACAATCTTTCAATATAAGCTGTGTCTGTGGACAAATTCTACATGCTTGGCTATAACCTGGGCTTTTTATTCATGTGTTTATTCATATATTTGTTGCCGAGAGGGAAACACTACACCTTCGAGCTGGTGAAGTAAACAAAATGTCACAAGAACATTTATATTTTCAAGTGTGCCTTCCACGGGGATGAGAATAGACTTATTACTTATCTTTGCCATGCAAACACAGGCCCACACAGTTTTATATTTAGCCCACCCCCTGTGGACCACACGCACTTGCCTGAAGTTCAATTAACTATTGCAGGGAAACTTTGATACATGCCACGTAGGCAGGCAAGCTTGTTTATGACAGATTTTTTTTCTTTTAGCATTCCGCTTCAGAGCCACATTGTTATTTAATGTTCAAATCAGTGCCTCATTGAAATGCACGTTAGAGTCAGAGTTCTAGAACATTGCTGCTCATTTAGAGTCTTCTACACATATACCATTTTATTTATCTCAATAGGCTTTAACTCCTGCAATGCTGGGTAACACATTTTATAAAAGGTCCTTCATAAACTATATAACACCTTCATAAGGACTACATAGCACCTTCATAAGTCCTATGAGCATTTGGAAATGCATGTCAATGGCCAAAGATAGACACATGGTGTGTCACTTGGTATGTCATATCAATGTCATTTGCTGCATCAGTGGTGATGCACAGTGCACCAGTGATTTGCTTTGGTGTAATTCACGTAAACATTTTAATCTTCATTTAAAAGAGGTATACCGCTGTGTCAGTGTATTTTGCTGTGCCATCAGGAACATCCACAATAATAGACTATTTCACCAGCAATGAAAGGGCCAGCGGTGACTGATATGCTATGATAAGACTGCCTTTTGGCCTAAAAGCCATATTTTAAGGTTTTTAGGTGTCTGAGCCGCAGCTGTACAGGAGTCAGGAGAACCGTGGCATAGTTTACTGGGAGCTCATGCTGTTTTCTTTCTTTGGACTCTTTTCATGGCTCGCCTCCATCAGGAAATGGGGTCGTTTTGGAAGGAAATGAATGCGGCCGACAGACACTGTCTGGAAACACCGAAGCCATCAGACAGGCTATAATACACCATAATCCTCTCAGATGATTAGACAGAGTGGGCGGCTCTTTCAAACCCTCACCTCACAGTTATAACCACACACACACACACACACACACACACACAAGGTTTCATAGAGCCCCAGCTGTTAGGCTCTTAGATTCAATTCAAACTTGTCCAAACCAGCTAACTGTGTACAAGGTGTCTGCCACGGAGCGGGGGGCAGATCAACGGCTCTGAAGTGTAGTTAGCTCACTCTGAGCAATTCTCCCAGAAAAAAAAAAACCTTCAAATAAGCACTCTCAATTTCATTCGGACATCTGCGGTCCCCCTTGTTTCACAGGCCCTGCTTTCTTCATGGCGGGCCACACTAGCCAGATGAAGAAATCTAGTGGGTTTTCACTCTACGAATTAAAATGCTGTCAACAAGCCACTATGCTTGAGGTTTTTATTTATTTATTTATTTATTTATTATTATTATTATAAATTTTGTACTTTCAAGCTTGTACTGTACTTGTGTTTTTAAACAGGCACCCTGTTTTATTGTAGTAACCCCAGGTTTCCACTAAAAGAGAATATATTGTATTTTTCCATTTCTTTGTTTATTACACTGGACAGTGTGTCACAGAATGTAAGTGGGTTCAGACAAATTGCACTTAGATTTGGCTGTCCTAAATTTAGTGCTTGTTTTCCGACAAGGAAAGTTCAGAAGCTCCAGTCTCAGAATATTAAAACATTGTTTCAAGCCGTGTTTGCCATTTATAAAATACAAATGGTAAACGTTATGTTCGGGTTGCTTCAGGGAAAGATGCAGGGTTGTATGCACAAGGCTGTCCTGCATCTATCTATCAAAACCTTTACTTTCTGTATCCATATTTGGAATCAATTCATGAAAATATTAACCCAGTTTTGATGTTGATGACAGGAACAAGAATGTTCTTTGTAACTTATACAAACCATTATGGCCCCCTTAATGTTTATTTAACTTAATCTATTTGAGCCAAAACAGTTTTGATAGCTCCGTTAATAGCTTTAATGACTTTTAATATATCAAGTAAGTCTATATTACATTACATTTTATACTAAGCTTGCTTTATGGTCATGCAACACATAATATGTGCCGCTGCAGCCTTAATAAAGTATTTATAGTTCCTTAATTAGCATTATATAACATATGTAAGAATGACATGAAGCAAATGTAGAGGTTTATGAATTATGACAAAAAATCAGTATATATGTAAAATGCTATGTTTAAATGTGAAATATCACACTATATCCTGTGACTTTAGATCTGATGAAAACTCCAGCTTGCCTTCATATGAATAATTTAAAGATCTGGTAATGAAAGTGTTAAAATTCCAGAATGCCTATTCGCGTGTGCCTTTGTTTGATTTGGCTCTTCTTGTAATTAATGACACCCTGGACATGTTGAAGTCGTGAATGGCTCAATGAATCTGGATGACAGTTTAATCATTTACAGATGCATTTGTCCTCGGCCACATCATTTGAAGATATGATTCATATTCTAATCACATTGGTTTTTAAAAATAGCTTTTTTTCACGTAATTGTGCACCGTTTCCATCACCTTTGGAGGCCAAATGAACATATTGGTTTTGGAAAGTCAGTTACAAGGGACAGCCAATCAACTTCTCACTACTGGTCTCCGGAGTACAGCGTGGAGCAGCTTTAAGTAGTGCCAGTGAATCACATCTGCAGTTGCCTCTGCTTGATTTTCATGGCCGGTCTCTCTCTGCTGGCGTATCCTTGAGCATTGGAGATGACAAGGGCTCTAGCGGTGTGCCGTGGTAAAATAATCATAAAACACACAACAATGTGTGACAGTGTCACGTCATTCCACATTTCTGGACCAGGGACTAGTTTGTTGTGCCAAACAGGTTAACAACTAGTACAGAGTATGTTGAGTACAGAGCAAAATAAATACATACCAGGTGGTGATGGTGCTTTAATTTATATCTGACAGTCAGAAGTATGAGTCCTTCTGTCAGATAAAATTCATAGTTCATATTCTCATTTTATAAATTATAACAATAGGTATTTCTAGCTATAAAAACCATGGAGCCTTGATTTTGCAACATGTTGGTCTTTACATTACAATCACTTGGCTGATGATCTTACATGCAGAAGACGAAAACATCTGTGTAGCTTACAGGAATACAAAAATGTGGTACTGCATAACCAAGAAAGCAGAGGCCCATTAATAATCAGCAAGTGCAATGTTATCCTAAAAACAATTTGTATTGTAACTAAGGAAAGTGCCACTAGACAGATACCCTTTGTTATAGTTATTATCTTTACAGAGCTATAACTATCATTAGTCAAAAGGAAATCCAGAGAAAGAAAGAAAATATAAAGGTTATCTAAAGGGGGTCAGGGATATCATGCTGCAATCTGAAGAGGTAGGCATTCTGTCTTCATTGGCATATGGACAGAATGTCTGCTCTTTTGACTACAGTGACAAGCTCATTCCATCACCAGGGGGCTAGAAGAGACAGAAGATCTGACCTGGAAGTGCATATACACAGGAGGGGGAGGAGCCAGATGCCCAGAAAACTGAATTTATCTTTAAGTGTCTATTGGACACTTAAGTACAGTCCCCCTACATGAAAGCTGTAAGCACAACATGGAAATCTTATTTCCTGTTTCATTTCTGGTTTACGAGCTACGAAGCAAAAGTGAGTCATAATTAATAAGTAATAAGGCACTTATTAACTGCTTACTTACCATGTGGCCAGGCCCTTGAAATAATATGACCCTTTTCTTAATGGTTCCCCAGCCACGATTTCGCTTGGAATTCACCCACTGCAGCATTTAAGTGCTGAATGTATATACATTTGAAAAGCTATGTGTAAATTAGCATCAGCAACCTCAATGCTTTGAAACTGAATCTATTAGAAATTAAATATAAATCATAAAACACACATTCATGCATCAACACATTGGATTTGTGTGACGTTTATGGCTTTCATATCAAGCACATTTGCTCCGATAATTCAGAGTTAATGTTCAAGTAAATGAGAATGGAGAGCAAGAAAGTGAAATGCTTTTGTGCTTTGAGTGCAGTATTCGCCCATAAAGGGTTATGGCAGAAGAACAGTCTAGTTTTTATTACTAGTTTTTAAAACAAATATTTCCCAAAGTCATCTATTGAAAGCTATTTATCTGGTTCTCAATATGTTTCTGCATGCCACTTAATTCAGTGACTAGAGTCTTTGCCTCATAGCTATTTTCATTTTATGGATTCCTATTTGCATAGTAATCCTTAATCCCTCTGCGATAGCACTGTTGACTTCATAAGCCTACATATACAGGTCGCGAAGTTCACAATTTTCACTGCAAAACAAGTGGGATTTGTGAGTGCAGTTCATTTAATAAGGGATTGCAGACATAGGTTTTGCTTTGTAATTCCCTGCCCACTAAAAAATACAAACATATTTGACAGACACTAGTGTTTATGACCTCACATATGCATTAAGTTTTTATTTATTTTGCTTGTACTTATCAAAGTACCTACTGCAAGACAATCACACGTCCTTAGACCTGGTGGCAGGTTGTTTGTTGTCTCGAACAGGAAAAGTGCAATTAAAATTACACAGCGGAGAACCTTTCAGCGTCACTCCCTCACCCTCATCTTATCCTCGGTCCTGCTTAACCGAGAGCAAATCCAGGAACTCTATTGTAAACCGACAAAGGGCCGACTCCAGCGTGGAGCTGTATCAGGGTTAGGCTCCCAGGGCCCTCGCAGCGATAGCGGTGTCTGTCATTAAAAAGTGCCGCGGGCGTCGCGGAATCAGACAGCATGGAGCCCTCCTTGGTACCGGCGGGGCGATTGCCTGCCAGTGGCGCGCGGGGACTGGCAGGGCGAATCTGTGCCAGTGTTTAGACTTGTTCGTGCGGGTCCCCCGCTGTCAAGCGCGCCGGGTTGCGTTTGTTCCCGCGGAGCCAGAGAGCGGGAGACTGACATCAAGCCGGAGCGTCGGAGGGAAGGGAAAACCGAGTCGGCGAGACTATCACTTCGAGACACACCACGCTCAGCCATCTTTCCACCGTGCCTGCCAACACCATGTTTTGTGTCTTACCCTGATCCATGCACACTGTGGGGCACATTAGGAACAGAGAGGCCTCTTTGCACATTGACTGCATACCTGAAATGACGACTTTGCGTCTTTATCCTCTTACTGAACAAAGCAAAACCATTGAGAAGGTAAAAAAAAAAAATCAGAGGAGAGCCATAATTCTCTACATCCATGTTCTTCCACATCATCTGCTCGTAACTTTACGAGCTAACTGGGTGGTCACACATTTCGTCCAATAACAGCCACTTAATGGAGCGTACAGCCTAGTGAAATAAACAATCGCAGAGGGCTCAGGTGCTTTAGTAAAGGACTGAAACCTCTGCAGAGAATTAAGACTGATTTTCATGTGTTTCTTCTGCACTTCTCGATGTGCTGTCAGCTGTGATGGGTAGCCACTAAGCACTCTAAGGACTAAGTGCAACACTGTAAAGCCATATGGGAAAAAAAAATAAATATATATATATATATATATATATGTGTGTGTGTGTGTGTGTATACCCCTGCAGGATTGGAGATGGCGGTTAGCATTAAATCAGCTCTGCAATGATCAGAAGAGCTTTCTATGCCAGTTTATTAAGCAATAACAAAAAAACTTTCTACACAAAAATAGTTCCAGAGCCAAGTTTGAGGTAGTTAGAGAGTTAAATCTCAAACTACCTGAGTTTGAAGGACATGAGAACGAATGTGGGCTTTATGAGGCGCTTGGCCGGGGTACGGGGGCAGTCACACAGTGGGGACCCTCGCTTTACATCCTTCTGGCCCCCCAGACCCCACTCAGTGCCAGACGGAGGTTCAAGGACCAGGTCTTTTAAGAGCCAAGCCTGGGTGAGCCAGGGACCAGATGCCAGTGCATTAGCCTCCATACCAGAGAGCTCACCGCACACTTTCGAATGTTCACTGCCATCTGCTATTTATTAACAACAGAGCTGGGCCTCATTTAAATCATGAGGGGGGGGGGTTGTGATGAGGGGGCCAACATGAAGGGAGAGAGTGACAGGCACTTTATTTGAGCTCACAAAACAGGTGCATTGTTATGATCTCCCCGACACTTTATCCCGTGTGTCTTTAACGGTGACGTGGTTAAGAGCATTCAGGTTTCCTTTTTTTTTTTTTGCCTGAAGTATTTTTGTCTTCTGGGTTTGGAATGCTATTTAATGAGAGGGCAACATGACAAATTTAGACATTTCATAAATCTCCTGCAAATGCACACACACGTTAGAAATTCTTCGGCTTGGGATAATTGCTTCAGCGGAGATCAGCCACAAGTGTGGGAGGTTTTGTTAACCTTATTGACAATCGTATTTGAACCAAAGGAAAAAAACGCAAACCACAAGTTACACTCAGCTTGCTTAATCTCAGAGGACTATTTTATTCCTCAATACATCTCAATCTCAATAACTTCCAGTGAAAATATGAGCAGGATGTGGCCCTTATTCTGAGCTTTACGCTAATGTATGTATGTATCCCCATGTTACACTACTAAAAGCTCACCTACGCTCCTCTCTTCAATTTGCCATTGGCCGTCGTTACGTTGGTTGGGTAACTCGCATCATTGATTATGTATGCATAATATGCGCACATATGCATATCAGCAAGGTGTTCGATGATTGATTGCACCTACTTAATGTGCCTCATTTCAGAATAATGTTTCACTCTATGTGGTGTGACAAATGGTTTATGGGGGCATATAAAGCGCGTGCTGACGTGTGGGTATTTATACACAATACCGCAAGGCCCTCTATTCAGACCGCCATATTTCATGCTTTTGGCTGATGTACTCTGGGCCCATTTACATCCATACTGGGGCAATTTATTTTAGAGCAGTGAGAAGGTCTATTTATTAATTATTTATGATTTCGATATGTATTATTTATTTATTTTGAGGATATACCTTTTTAGGGTCTGCACTAAAATCTGGCTCATGGACCAATTGCTCATGCTTTTTTTCATAATAATCACTTCACTTTACATTTTATTCATACTTTTATTGTTCTATACTTCATCTGTGAGAAATTTGTGGATTATAATGTTTCTGCTTTGTCATGTCATAAATCTATTTGTTGAGAATTCATATCACAGATCAGGTGTACAAATATGGTGCTGATTAAAATCTCTCTTTAGTTGTTTTTTGCTTCGTTTTTATACCAAAAAAAAAAGAATTCCTGCAAATTAAAAAAGCACAGCAGTGCACATAGCAGCACCCTGAAGTAGGATGTTCCATTTCTGATGCTAGTTTGTGGAAAGTTGTGCCGGGGAGTTGTGTGCTTGTTCAGAACGCCGGAGCCAGGAGAGTGTGTTGTGGAGAAGGGGGCTGATCGAGTTATTCATTAGGGCCGAGGGGCCTCCGTACCTGCCCGCAGATGGGCTGCATCAGCCAGCCTCGTACAGGGAGCCAGTCTTCCAGATACCTTCCCGCAGATGGGCTGCATCAGCCAGCCTCGTACAGGGAGCCACTCTTCCAGATACCTGCCCGCAGATGGGCTGCATCAGCCAGCCTCGTACAGGCAGCCAGTCTTCCAGATACCTGCCCTATTAGTCCTGATCCTCCAGGGCTTTAGAAGAGTCTTAATGTTGTGAGAGTGTAAAGCAGCCAGCTGCACTCTTCTCTGACTGAGGGAGGCTTATTATGCGCTAATTCGGACTGAAAAAATATTAGACTTTTTCCTTCACCTGACCCCAATTATTGCTTGAAATTCACTCCTCTGCAAACCGCTGACGTGAAGATATGACTAAACTGTAGTACATTTTGCTCAGTGCGGCGACACTGTTCTCTGGTGCCTAAATGAGAAATGTGATTACAGCGTGTTAATTACAATTATGAGTAGGCTGATGACTAGATAGGTTTGAAAATCAAATATTTGAGCTACAGATAGGTACGCACTTGTAATCATTGCAGTAATGTATAGTAATAGTTATATCCAGGGACAAGGCCGCAGCACTGCAAAGTGTGAGAAAGTGCTCTTACATCAGCGGCCAACCCAGTACGGGAGTAGACCTGAGTACACATTCTCTTCCAATGGCAATAGGCAGCAATACATGCAGAAGTGAGAAAATTTACATTCACTTGGGTTCCTAATCCACTAATCCATGATCCTTATGGAACAAGTTAATCCCTAACCATTAGAGAACAGATTAACAAGCACGGAACAATCATTAGATCTTGCCAGGGACTCATCGCCATAAGAGAAAACACCAGCTCTCTCCGTTTTCCAAAGACAGCAGTCGCAAATGTCTGGGGTTTCATTTACGTTAGGCAATCTAATGCAGCAACTGGAATCACAGCGTGGGTCGTGTAATTGTCCGGGAACCCTTACCCCGATTATCTTTCAGCGCCCTGCGTTTACACGCCTTTGATACGGTCTCCAGGCTTCCAACAGCTGCCTGTGGCAGGCCGCCGTTTTCCGTGACCTTTCGCGCCGACGACCCCCTCTCTGGCGACGCCCGGGAGCGAAAGTGGAGCCGTACGCAAACAAGAGCCATCGGTTCCCACGCTTTGCGAGTCCGCCGGGCCTAAGAAGAAACTTGTGTGTGTTCAGAAGACCTCAAAGGACATAAACAAGGACTTGGCTGTATATCAACCACCCCCCCCCACCTCCGCTCGGTTTTAAAGAATGGCCACAGCAGCCGAGGTCCATGAAATGAACATCTTTTGACCACTGGCCCTCTGGTCATTACTCATTTCTGCCAATCCCCTCCCTCCAAGCCTGTCTGTCACCCCCAAGTATAAAACAGAATTGACAGTAAATACTATTATGGTATGAATAATGTATGACCATTAGCAACACCATGTTTTTGCTTTTTATTTTTTCTCCAATATCTGACTTGCTTCCCTCCATTCAGGATTATCAGTTTCCTAATTAGCAAAATGCCACTGGAAGCAAGTTTTTTTTCTGCTTACGCGTCCATAAGAGTGATGTCATTTCATAATGTCTCATTTATCACGTCGGATGAATATTAATTATGTTTCCTGCTATTGCGAGGTCCATGGTGGCTCTCACTGGTGCAATATGAAATACAAACTCCTGAGGCAAAATTTACAGTATATGAAGATAATATAGGCATGGGGTCATGTTTATTGCCCACCCTAATTGCAGCATTCTGGAATATCTGGTGAGACAAATTATTTTTTAAATTTATACAAATGATGTTTAATATTATAAGTTTAGTTTAATAGTGTTTACAATCAAATCAAATATAGTCTGGGGGGGGGGGGGTTATATCCTAAATCATTCCATCTGTGGAATTCAACAAGCTTGAGAGCTCACAGAATCTCCACTTAACAATTCAAGATTGTCTGCATATTATGCCCATTAAATAGCGCATGTATACCTTCCTAACAGCACTTGCTTACATCTTATCTTACAGCTTTATAAATATCTTAAGGGGTTAAGGAGCATGCATGCACATATCCTGGACTCTGTGTATTGTGTTTACTGGTTCAGTTTCTGTGTGCATGGATTGTGTCAGGGTAGCAATTATTTCAAAGCTACTGCCTTTGTTAACACCAGTTTTTATTTTTATTTTATTAATTAACACAAACCCTACAAAAATGTGCAGGGAGGGACCCTTGATTCAGCTGTCCACAGACTGGCTTGCATTTTTTCAGTTGTGCAGACACCTTGCTAAAGGCATTCAATCACCATATGTTTAGATGCTGTGCAAGATGCAGATTTGTCTCTGAAGGCATTTTTAAATGAGATTAAAGGCCTCAATAGATTGTCCACATAAGGAAAACAGCCTCCGTCAACAAACGGACACAACAGTATGCATAACCGGTCGGCGTTCTGCACACTGGAGCTCTGCGTACAGAAGATAATCATTAGTGAAGGTAGAGAAGCGGGCCCTCACAGAAGGCTGTCAAAGCCCATCGTTATGCGACGCAAGTGTGAGGGACATCTCTGGGTTAAGCACAAAGGAGGAGAGCGCGGCGGCTTTCTTTGTGCGTCTGGCCGCTCTCCCCCTCTTGTTTTCCCCCCCGGAGTCGGGGACCCGATGGTTGTCTCCATGATTCACTGTAATTACCCCGACGGTACCTGCGCCTCGGAGCGGAGGAAGCCCAAGATTAACGAGCCCGGCGATGAAAATGTAACAAAACTGCGCATTCCGTAATTAATCGCTCCTGAAATGAGGTGCCCCTCCGTGTCGCCTCCCACGGTCCGTGGGGATTTCATTAACAGAGCGGAAATGGATGATGCTGTTGTGGATCCCGCGGAATTTAGGCTCTGGAGCTGGGGTGGGGGGTGAAGAAGTGGGGGAGAAATGAAGAGATTGGGGGGGGGGGGGGGTTGTTGTAATCACACAAATAATTGGGAGGGGCATCCAGCCGGGTTGTGTCTTAAACGCCCAATGATGACAAGAAAACAGAGGACAAACAAAGGAACGGGAAGGTGTTTTGCTGTCTCCCGATAGGGACTCCCAAAGGGTTCCTGTCAATGTGTTCCCCACCTGTAGAATGGCCAGAATTAGTTAAGGGGTGATAACAAGAGTGGTTTTGGTTTCTTGTTCATGGTCAGATCTAATCAGTTAAAATGTCTAATTTATACAGCACATCTTACAAAAAATGTATCACAACACTCAGTATAACCTGGTCCAGATCCGTAAAAAGCAAGCCAAAGGCAACAGTGGAAAGGAAAAACTCCCTAGAAGTCATATGTACAGAGCAAAAACAACAAGGTCCGTCTCCTTGTGCAAAAACCATATTTATCCCACGATGTAATGTTTATGTAACCACTATGTGGTTTGTTCACAAATCTGAGAAACAAACATAGGAAACTATTTCTTGTTTTGTTTGTGGCGGAAAAACAAATTGGGATTGGGTACACAGAAACAATGCGGTGTAAGAATGGCTAAAATGTACCATCCTTAACATTATGCAAAGGACAAAACGCTCAGGATGGGTTCAGTCTGGGTCTTCTTAGTACTGTTTTCCAGTTGCATTGAAATGATAAACAAGGTATTTTTGGCTAGCATCATAGGCAGGAGGTAGGGTAGCAAACAGCAGGTCATTTGCATCAGCTATTGTTCATGCCTGATGGATTCAGCTCTAACGCTCCGTGCAAATTGATCACTCTGTGCGGCTCAAGTTCCAAATGCATCTCCAATGTGTCTTAAAATTGGATTCATTGGACTTTAAAATGCTGCCTGTACTCATGCTAGCATTTATTTTCCAGGTTAGCACATCATTTGCATTAGGTCCACTGGAAACAGAATTTCCCTAAATACAAGAGTAATATGAATTCACACAAAATCTTTCCACACATGGCCCCATTGCCTGTATCTGAAAATTTGTAAAATGTTCAATGTTGTGGATATAAATCTATAAGCCATTTAATAACAAGGCTACACAACATATATCTGAAACTTAAAGTTCACAACTACCATGAAATCTATCTTTGTATGTTTATTAGAGATTAATTAGCTGATGATGTAGAAAGTAGCCGTGTGGCAAAAGAGGTACAAAGCATGTCAAAATAATGATGTGATTGATCAGAGTTAATTTTACTTGTAGTAGCACTTCTTAAGGGGACAGCAGTGTTTGTACCACAGTACAATGGCATGCTATACCATTTAATATGATAAAAGTATCACTATTAATAAGATCATTCATAGTTTTCCCTCACAGCCTGGAAAAGATGATTCCAACTCTAGGTCAATTCATGAGCTTTCATTCCCTCTGCTCCAGTTGTTGAAACATCATCGTCTAGTTTCCACGCCGACCTCTGGCGCTTTGCATGATTGACAACTCAGTCAGTACGTAACGGGCCTTTCCGGACCATCGGCTACCATTAAGGCCGCTGAAGACAAAAAAAAACCTCCTTTAGCGGCAAACACCTATCCCCTCCCATGAAGAACTATTCCCCACACGGTTCAATCTGCTTACACTAATGGTTGTAAGACTTGACCAAGCACGACCGCGTGGCACTCCAGTGCACTGGGTCGAGAAATCAGCCCGACTGCTAAAGGGGTTAAGCTGACTGGAGAGCAATTCGGAGGTGTCGGAAGGTGTTACAGAATTCCTCCGGCGTCGCCTGCCCCCCCCCCCCCCCAGGGGGGCCCCCCGGCAACCAGGCCCCGAGCGAGAGAGAGAGAGCAGACAGCCAGAAAATTAACACACTCCTTGCATGTGTACCTCGACGCCCCTTGACACAAGCGGCATTAATTTCGCCCGGGGAGCACTCGTTTGCACGGTCTTTGACAGCGGAGTTGCAGGGACACGGACACCCGGCAGCTGGCCAATTTGCACTACAGGAAGACCTGCTTTATCTGCAAGTTGGCGACTGCTTAACCTTGGAGGACAAAAATAACACGTTCGCGGCGGAGGGGAAGCGGCCGATAAGGAGCCGTGGCAATCCCGCGTCGTAAATTGCCCTCGCCGCTTCTTCGGGGGTTCTTTTCCACTGCTTGCGTATCTGCAGATACGGCTGGCACGTTGCCTTCCAACCTTTTCACTCCTTAATCAAATTCACTCCTGCCTGTCTTTGTACGTATCAGTCACAAAGAATTGTTTTACTGCGCAAATTGGAATTCGGATTGGACGATGTTTCTCTTACCTGCACCACCGCTAGGGGCAGATTGAGATATTGTGAGCACCATGAGCGATTGTACTTCCGTCTGTCGGTTTGCTTCCTTGTGTGGTTATTTGTTGAATTCAAACAAGATTCAGTTCTGAAAAGATCAATAAAAAGCTTGGTGAAGTTATTGCTTGATGGAGCACAAAATGAGCAAGACGTTTTATTCTGCTAATGTATCTATTAAGGGTGGTTGAGGAATCTCTTTCACAGAGTATGATCCATGTTTGTAATTGACACTGAAAATATGTTTTACAGCTGAAATTAAAATGGCTACCTTTGTCAGCTTGTATTGTCTCATAAAAATTCTTTGCAGCCTTTTCAACTCTTTTTAAAGTCAGGAGGGAAAGAGTACTATTTCTCAATTTTGAAACCCTCATTAAGTCATCTTGCATTTGCCAAGAAGTGCCTGCTCCTTGGAATGAGATTTAGGTTAGAATAGTTCTGGGCTAAAATTAAACAACCCTGATTTGTAAAGGTAAATGAGCTATGAGAGATTGGGAAAAGAGCAAAAATGTGACCTACTTCCACAAAGCTAGTGAATGGCAAAAAGAAGACTGGCTGAACATTTTAAGTCACATCAGTTGTAGGTTTAGGGTCACAATTTACAAATGACTCTTATTTCTATTTTTAGTCATTATTCTAGAATTTATAAGACATTTACAAATCCAATCATTAGCTAGAAATGTTCCAAACGCACATTCCATCAGGCATTTATTATCAATTTGAATAAATTACACAACACATTTTTTATTCAGTTTATGGGAAAACCAACCAACATGGCATCTTCAGGTTACCATAGTCGTTGCCAATTTATCATTTCTAAAAATAATGATTGAACACAACTGCATCTGCTGCACTTATTTATCCAGGAATTCAATCATACATTTTGATTGGATACACAGGTTTGTCCATCAGAATCTTACTTTATAAAGCTGAGGATCCCACCTTGTTCTTACAAGTGGACAACAAAGAAAATTATTATAATTAATCTGTATTGAATCACATAAAATCAATTCATTTCATAGTTAAGGACTGAATTAGAGGCATTTCTGTTGACTGTAGCTACAGTACATATGTGAGCCAGGAAGAAATCATTTTACTGGCTTTTAGTTGTTAACATGTGTGGGGGTTGCCTGACACACAGCAATATGGACATAAAATGTATGTGCAAGTTAAACTGCTGCATCCTGTGCGTCATGTATGAGAGGCTCATGAGAGATTGTCAGGGGTTAAATGTCACTTGCATGGAAACAGGTACAGCATGATGTTAAAGAGGAGTAGATCTATTAAAAGAAGTGCCTGTTTCCTCCTGTTGCTATGACAAGTCAAAATGCCCCTTTTATTGTGCAGGGAATAAAATGAATTTTCTCATAGCCGATCTAGCAGGATGGAGGTTAAATTGATAAAGTAATTGTCAGCTGCCAGGATCAGTTTACAGGGCCTGGGCTGAAATCCTGCAAAGAAAAAAATGCATTGAAGAGAGAAGGGAACTGCAGACAAAAAAATAAAAATGGTTTGAAATTCATGGAAGTCTCAGCATGGAACATTGAGCATTCACCTGACAGAATTGCAAAAAAACTTTGTTTCCAGATGCTGTCACTTTGAAGCACAAGTAAGAACTGTTGCCGTGTTCCATTTCAGTCCTGGGTTAATAAGTATCCCTGACTTTAAAGGTAGACTTTATGTCGTACCCAGTGGATATATGTTTCATAAGGTGTCTTTACCCACGAGGTGCTTGGCCAATCATGCGTGCTCGCCCATAACCCCAGCCCCCTTTAGAGTCCTTTCTCGGGCCCCTTGCCAGAAGGAGTGCTCCGTGGCAACGGCAGACATTAGAACAAATGATACCCCCTTGCCAGCGATCTGCTGATTCATGGCTTCTGTGCCTAATTGCACTGGCAGGAACACATGTTTCAGAGGCAAGATAATTAGAAGGGCACTTTTCTTGCAGAAGAATAACTTTTCACAGTCCACCGGCAGATGTTAAGGCTCACAACGGCTATTAATCTGCGGTGTTTTAAAGAAACTCCTCGTCCCTTTTCTTCCGGCTGGCTTTCGGGTTTCTTTTGTCAGTTTTTATTTGTGGAGATTATATACCCACGTCCATGGCCCAGTGCTGGAAAATAATCGGACTTGAATTTTCACATGACATAGTTTGTTTTGTTGAGGTGAACCACAACTGTGACAATCAACTGTGAAATTCAAGTATAGCTGGAAAAATTATATAATCATGTAAATGCCCCAGCAGTAAAAAAATAAATAAATTATAATAATCTGAAGGAAAAGTATTTTGCAAACCCAGTGCACACAACTGAAGTCACAGCAGATACTACCAACCAAGAAATACTACCAAGAAATATACCATCTTATTTGTCCAGATGTATCATGCTGAGTCTTTCTATTGCTAAATAAACTCCTGCTATAACAGGTCTGACACTTGCTTGTTCAATGTTAAATAACCTCTGAGTACATTTAATCCCCCGTGGACGAGAGTCTAATTAACCCTGGGCATGTTTCTGAGTAGTTTGTTTCCCCTCCCCTGAGCTCTGAGGGAAATGTACCGCACACCCACCTACCGGAGAAAGAGAAATTCATTTCAAACGTGTGGGGCTGGCTGCAGGTGAATACACAAAGGGTCTCGACTCAGGAAGCACTTCAGAACTTCCAATGCCCTACCGTAATGTGACTTAAGAACAAATGCAAGGGTGTTTTCTTTCAACTGATAAACTGTGAAGAAAAAAATAATTTAAACTAGCATTCAATTTTCAATTACATTCAAAGGGCTTGAAGTATTGACTGAACCATGCCTAAATCTTGGGTTAAAGTGAAGCGAGTTCAATGACAGGCAGGGAAAAGGAAGATAATCGAACTTTAGTCAAATAAGACACAACACTGACATTCTCCCTGGAAATGGAGGGAGCCGGCAGTAATAACAACAAGCAGAAAAGGCAGAAGAAAACAGATTTTGAGTTAGCAGTCAGTATTCTTTTTCCTTACACGTCACTGACGGCAATCCTCCATTTTCGATATCTCTTATCGCTGTTCTCGTTATCTTACACAACACATTTTTCTTGGTCAGATCAGCTGCTCGCTAGAATAAGTCCGGATTACATTTGAAAGCCCTGACAATAGCAGAGCGGCATGCCCTATCACAGAGGATCTGAAAGGTACACGGCTACAGCGTGCGGAAATGGAAACAAATGCAACATACTGTTGCTGCAGTTCAATGAAAACATGCCCTCCCCTCAGCACATGCTGCCTCCATACTCTAGCGTCCTTTAGAATAACGCCTGGCTGAAAAAATAAAAGCCCCGTTGCCGAGCGGATCAATAAGGAGAGATGTCAGGCACCACACAATGCGAAACCGTCTCCCGATGACTCAGAGGGGACAAATGCCATTATCAGATAACCGTGTTTATGTATCGACTTTGATTTATGGGGTGTTATTTTTCTCCAAACTGGTATGATGAATGTGTTGTTTGCAGAGAGTGCCATGCGGACATTCGGGAAGATGAATGGCCGCCATTTATGGGCAAAGGTAAGGGCTGTCACGCGCTCCGCCCTTCAAACGGGGGGGTTTTGTTGGCATTTAAGGGATGTTATAAGTAAATTAGACCCAGCATGGTAGGAGCCCCTGGTTGACCCTCCTGAACTACGAAAGAACGCTGATGCTGAGCTCTTACCATGGGTGGAGTCGGTACTTTGATGATGCCAGGAGATTTTAGCACGTTAGCTATGAATTCTGGGCGATACCTGGGAGAACAGCCAGACTGTGACAACAAGCATGTAGTCTATAGATTATGCACGACAGTCTACCTGGATATATGATGCACTGTACACTACTTTTGAAGCTCATTATGTATTATGGGTCCTCTAGCAGTTACTATAAAGAGGCACAATGGCTAATTCCAAATTTTGGGGTCACATTGCCATAACATTATCCATACATTGAAATTGCCAATGATTTCTGAACTCAATTGCTGTTATTAATACTGGAAATGACACATTGATGATTAATTCAGTAGTTCTGCACACATATCTGTAAATTGTTGAAACAGAAATTCAATCTTTCATAGTTTCTCATAGTTTTTTTCCAAGCCTCGAAGCAGCTTGTGAAGTTTCTTTTGCCTCATTATATTTAATTTGAAATTGAGTCTATTTCTGACCCAGTGCTACTGATTATGCCAGGGAATTTATTTTAGTCTTTCTTTATTTATACCACCAGGGAGGTCTGCCAAGTTAAGCGCTGATCTTCTTAAGAATCTCCTTGTTTTTGTAAAGAAGCAGAAGTTATGTAATATCAAATGCAAGTGATGAGCATACAGTACTTGAAATGCATATAATGAGCCTAAGGAGATTATTTTGTAATGTTTTATTTTTCTTCAGTGAAATAAGAGTTGAACAGTTGAACGAAGGGACATAATTCACTCTTCAGTATGTTTTAACTCCAAAAACAAACATAAATGTTTGGTTATTGCTATTGGCTGAATAGACTGTGATTTACAATGACTGTAAAAGTGCAGCATTATTATTTCTTTATTTTGCTGCATGATGGTTCTTAAGGCTAACAGTTACATGCTTTTGTCATTAAAAACAGTTGATAATAAGTTTCAACAAGAAAATAAGCCAATTAAAACTCTATGATTATTACACTATGGATTATTATAACAATATATTTTTTGTAGTAATTATTAGTAGTAAACGTCAGTCTCGGATTGATTCCGGCCTATACCAGAGCCAACGGTGGCCAGTAGGCCTGCAGAGGCAATGCACAATTGACTTTGCACTGCCCAAGAGATATATGAGAAGGATTCAGTCTGCAGGGATATCAACGTTCATTGCTCGAGTGACCCCTGTCAACTGTTCAAGGGCCTGTGGCTTGCTCTCTGCACAAGCGTATGACTGGGTCTCCTCTGCCCCTGCTCTGTGCGTGTGTACGCTTGTACATAGTTCACTAATTGAGCATTTGGGGTGAGATTGGAATCGGCAATTTAAAAACTATTGGCAATGTTATTATTATTATTGTTATTGTTGTTGTTAATGTTTTTGTTGTTGATATTGTTGTCGCTACTACAAATTATATATTACACCCTAAATGATAACATAAATATGGGATAAAATATTCCAAAAATGTATCAGTACAGTGCTGAAGCCCTGGAAAATATTCCCTGGCATACGAGAAATAAAAGAGCATCACAAAGGCCCTACGGTTTATTTAATTACTCCCATTAATCACGTAGGAAAAACAGCACTCAGTGTGAGTGACAGCTGCACAGTCCTGGCATGTGGGGAGGCAAGGAGCCCAGCCTGAAAATTCTGGCCTGACTGATAACCTGACAGTGTGCTACTTCAAAAGGACATTACCCCTCAGAAGTTAAACGTGAACTCGCCAAATTAAATGTCTTTAAATCACCGTCGCTGATGGATTGGACGGTCGGCCTGGCCTTTCAAAACAGCGGCCGCCGTTATTGCAAAAGCGATTCCTCAAATTTTTCATAAATCCTGGGTGACATAAATATCTGCTGTACCGCAGAAATGGGCAGGGAGGGAAAATCAAGCCTTGGGTGACGGCGAAACGGGGCGGTATTTCAATCAAACTAACGATGAGAAAAGGAAACGGACCCCAGGAGCCCTATCAGACGCCTGCACACCCGCCACAATAATGTTCTGCCAATTAAACAATGGGTCATTGCAAAATGTTGCCATTTAAAGAGATGCAGGCGCCTGCCGTTGGGGGGGCATGGTGGGGGGGATGACAAAGGTTTGTGAAAGGCGGGCTATGTTGAAGGACACGATGTGTTTGTTATGCCCCCAATCTAAACACGCAAGGCGCGGTTTTATGTTTAATAGATAGCGCTGGAGGAAAAGCCACTGGCGGCGCTTTCCCATAATAAATGACAGTAATCACATTTGCACAGACATGAGCAAGGCTTTTAAACATATTAAAAGGTGGCTTGTCTGTTCCTCAATGCATTGTAAGCATCCAATAATTACTGAGAAAGGTCCAAGGAAAAATGCTTCAATAAGGCAAGCGTCTGTGGTTAGGGAAAGCCAATAGCCACGGTCTCGCAAATGTAAACAGATGGCATTTTGCACAAAGAAGGTTTATTTTATTTGTCCGTTACTATGTTTTGTTTTAATGTGTCCTTACCACCACAGTAGCTGGGTGTTCTTGATTAAATGAAATGGAATTATGAAAAGAAGACCTGAAGGATTATTTGTAGCTGGTGGATAATGAATTTACTGTGAATTATTTTTTGATTTGTGGAAAAAAAAAAAATAAAAATAAAAAAATAAGAACAACCTTTGAGCTGTCAAATGACAAATGACACATCCAGATCAGCTGCCTGTCGTTGGTGTAGAACTGAATCGTTCTGTGGCCAGGAGCAGTGCAGAGTGGCACACAACCGGACCCAGGAGGGAAGGAGCATTTCAGTTTTCGGGGTGTTTCTCGCTTCACCACACAACAGCGACACCTCTGGTTACCTGGGCGACCACGTGCTGCCTACAACGCCCACATAAGGTGAGCAGGCCTCTGGCATGGTGCCAGCAGGGCCCACCTGGTGGACCGCAGAGGCTATAAAAGCAGCAGCTGGCTGATGTTTCCGAGAACTGAGGACACTAATGCATGCTCTCATGAATTTACAGTGACAGGCAATTCCAAACTTAGAGAGGAAAAGAGCCAAATAAAAAGTTGCTTAAAATAACACACACACACACATACACGCACACACACACGCACACGCACACACACACGCACACGCACACGCACACACTCAATCATTACATAATCTGAGTCTGGCTGGTCTTCATCATGACTTTATATTAAATTTTTGAGAATGGGGAATTACTTCAATTCTCCTTGCCTTTAAATTCAATGGCTAAAACACCACAGGGATGTGTTAAAATGTATGACTAATATTTAATGTGCTCCATGCAGACTCACAGTATAGGCCCAACTTCAATAATCTAACGCTTACCATAAAATGAAAAGGGCAGTTTTCCATAGTAGACATAGAACATAGGCCTGAACAGTTAAATATTTCATATTGCTCTTTTAATTATTAACAAACCCTTTGTTTCATTACAGTTCCAAGGGTACTATCTTTGCCAGCTCCCCAGAAATTCTCACAGTCTGGTGAAGCGAAACCGTTATTTGCCTGGTTAAATGTTAAAAAAAAAAAGTCGCATGGATGCAAACAGTGACTTGGATCAAGTATTCATTTGATATACAGAGCAGTAGTTTCTCTCAGCATGGCAAAGGCTCTCAGAATGCTGTGACCTCAATGTCACTCACTCAAAAGCATTGGTACCGTGAGCAGAACTGCTTGACCATGGATTATTTAAGCTTGCTTGAAAACCATATGTACGTGAAAACACAGAAAAGGAACAAACATCAATTAAAGGGGCATGAGCCAAAAATTCATGCTCTTGAATCTGTTGTGTTATGTAAGAATAAGTAATTGATGGTGTTTCTGTAAGATTACATAAAAGAACTTTGTGTGGAAACAGCTGAGGACACAAAGAGGCCCGTTAGTGCACGGGGTGAGCTTAAGTCCATGCTATTGAACCCAGAGTTTATCTCATAAATAAAATATTAGTGGGGTTTTATTCGATTACATAAATTCTCCTTGTGAATTTTTCATTGGTATTATTATTTTACTGCAATGTAAATGGTACCATTATTTGTAAGAGCATAAAAAATATAAAAATATTGCCAGGATGCACATCCTGAAATAATACATTAATTTGTCCAAACTGAAAATAAGTGCATGGTATAAATTATTAATTTGTATTGTCATAGTTACAGCTGTGGGCAAAAGCTCAATTCATTAAAATATGTGTTTGGATAATGCCGGGGTATCATTTTACAGTGGCCATACAGTATGCTCCATACTTTCCCCATACAGAAAGTGAATTAAATGGCCTCAGAGTGTAGAAATGAGGATTTTCATACCATGAAATTATTTTTGTATCATTTTGTAAATGATTGTTTTTCCAGGCTCCCTACCAACAATTCATAGAGCATTCTGGTGAGAAGTTTGAATGTTCTGGTCATCAAATATTCTAAACACTCCCTCACCCCCAGAAGCAGTCATATAAATTAGGTATTCAAAGCAAACAACCTGCCTTGCAAGACACTAAAAAAAAAAACACAACCATAAGCTATGAATCTGTGAGTCATGTATGGTTATCTATCATTGATATGTCTGGCATAAACTGGTTTCAATATCCCCACACATGGAAAGAGTTCATTATGTATCCCAAACCAATGCGAACAGCATGACAAAATATATGGTAATGTGCAGCACAAAGCAATAGATTACATGAATATATAATTTATTTCCTGTCCTTGTATTAACTCTTCAAAGGTGAGGATAAATCACATTGCAGTCGGGTCAGATGGAGGCCTTAGATGAACATGAAACACCGTAGGAGAATGCTGGCAGAAAAATAACTAGGTGCTCAGGTGTGGGGGGAAAACAACACCACAGGACCTCTGCGTAGGCAATGACAGCATGCCAATAACGATCACGGCGAACACGGGAAAGCGGAGACGAGCCGCAGGTTGCGATCCGACTTTCTCATCGCCCCGCGGTCCCGGCTTCCCCAACACGGTGACACCTGGGAGCGGCAGACCCGTCCGCACACAGACAACAGGACCGTGCCGAGATAATTAGCTACCGGTCTCCAGCACTCGGGGAAGACGGGAGGAAGGCGATTCCTCTAAATTAAAAGGTGAACGTCGAAAGATAAGGAATTCGGTACCTCGTAGGCTGTCCCCGTCCTGCGGTTTGGTTTCCGTTCTGCTTAATTAGCTTGTAACTGAACAAAGCTTTCCTCGTGTGATGTGTACCACCTATAACTCACACATACTGTACCCTGGGGATGATTCCTTCCAACTGGCTGGTTGCTATACTATATATATGTTTCTCATTGTAGTTGTAATTCCATTTGCAAATAATTTTTCCAAATGTAATTACAGTTTTTCATAAAAGAAGAAATGTAATTCAAAGGTTTAGGAAAAAAAAAAAAGAAATGTAAACAACAAATGATAGTTTTGCACCATCTGGCTTAGATTAATACTTGTGATTGTGTACATGAGGGAAACTGCCTCAAATCTCTTAAATATACATTTCTATTTTCATAATTAGCATTAGCTCACGGTCAAAAGAAATTGCAACGTTAAACCTGTTATTATTGTTATCTGAACGTGGAGGTCTGGGCTAATACCCAGTTATTGTTAACTAAATATTGTCAAAACTTCATTACAAGAGCAGTGTGGTATTTCACAGAATGTCATTCACAATGCCTTTGCTAACAACCTAAAGGCCAAGGTAACAAGGTGCTGGGTTGGGGAAAATTCAGTTTAGCCCCTGGTACCTAGCTAGCTACTGGAATTAATTGTTTAATTAACATTATACAAGTACTAACCAAGCCGAGTCTTGCTAAGCTTCAGCCACGATCAAGTTACATTATGGAATGGCAATGGAATTACTGCTATTGCTTTTTCCACACAGGTAATTACATTGCTGAACGACTAGGTACCTGCCAACCGAAAACAGCTTGGCATCTCAACATAAACATAAGCTTCTTAATTGCATTCTACACATATTTATTTTCAGGGTTTAGCTGGCTGGCTGGCTGGGCTGTCATTATAACATTTACCTGCGGGATCTGTCAGGCAAAGTGTTTTGCTGTTTCCGTAATTAGCGACAGAGGGGAAAGCATTGTGCTTAACAGTGATGCGTGTGATAAGACTAAATGAATAGCCTGTGGATATCACTGAGTCTCCTGTTCTGCAAAGACCACGCTTGTGTCTTCACCGTCCTCCAATCTATTGCATTTCAGCATGCAAATTTTATGTTAACATCTTAATCAGAAAGCAGCTCCAGCTTTTAGTCGCAGGGATGTGCATCACATTACAACTCAACATTTATTACCAGTGTGCTTGTGGACCTGCTTGTACACAGAAGACCAAGCTGTTTTATTGGGATAAATGACAATGTGTTCACAAAAAAAGAATGAGTTCTTCTAACATTACCATGAAACACAGTATCTTTTTTTATCTGCATCTTTAATCGAAGGTTAAACCAACATTCTTCTTATAGGGGTTTGTGAGTTAAAGTGCCACTTCAGTAGTTCCAGTTACAATAAAGTGTGCATGCATAAAAGAAAGCACAGAATCCTCAACAACCTTATGGCTATTGTTAAATCCGCATCGGTGAAAGACAATTCATTCAAATTGAGCCTTTTAAAAGGCACATCAACAGACATTTGGAGCTATTTAAGCGAGGAATGGCACTTGTACTCCCTTTGGGACTATGATCTATTGTTGGAACTTGGGAGAGGGCTATACGTTGGTGATGCACTTCAATTTGCGTGCTCACAGCAGAGGGGATGTTATCAACATCTCGGCTAATGTAATGGAGTAGTGAAAAACCGACCGGATGCTCAATACTTAGGCTGTGCATTTCTGCTGCTCTCGAAACCTCAGCCAGCAAAAAGTGCTGCGCATAGTGCTGGCTGCAATAGAAAGTATGTATGCTTTTGGCGGGCGGTGTGGGTGGGGGCGGGGGAGGGGGAGGGGGGGTGGTTAATGACACAGGCCACAGAAGAAAGGAGCAAAGCTTCAGAAATCTTAATGTGTGGGACCGTTGGAGCCGCGCCAAGAGCCCTCCTCTGACTCAGCCCTCACGGTCTCTGAATACTCTCCTCCAGAGATGTTTAAGATTGCGGAGGGAAAGCCCCTGTGAATGAAGCCTACTTCAATTCTTCCATTTAAAGGGCCATATGAAAGGGGTGTACGGAGGCCCAGTGCTTTCATATATTTCCTCATTTCCCATCCTTATTTACTCCCAAGTCTTTCATTCCCCTTTGGTCCTGTACCTCGCCATCTTATAAGATGTGAATGGAATTGTATCAAAGGACTTTTTTTCTTGCAGTGTCCTTTGATGAGACTCAGTGCATTCTCTTTCTCTCGTTTTTTTTTTTGTGCGAGTGAGAGAGAAAGAGAGTGAGGGAACAGACCATTTTTTTGTGGGGTCCGGGATCTGCTGTTGTTCAAGGCCGATCCTGTTATAGCCCTTGAGGTCAGTCTTTGAAGTTCCCCGTCCGCACTGGCCCCCGTAGAGACGGACTGTGAGCCTGTTGTTATAATTGCTCCCAGAGAAAGGAGAAAAGCGGACGAAAAAGGGGAAGCCGGATTTCTGATGCATGCCTCTGCACAGGGAACCCTGCCCCCCCCCCCCAATCCTGTCCCCCCCTCCTCAACTCTCCTGTTTTAGGGAAGAAGGAGCTTGATCAGCTAAGACCCTTTTTGAACACTGATTACAACAGACAATCATCACGTGCAGTAATTGCAGTCCTCCACATTTCTCTAGTTAGCAGATGTTTGCAAATTACAGCTAATTATTTGAAGGGGGGCAGGTCCATCCATCTTGTTTTTCGATCCATTGCTAAAGGTTGTCTATGTCACTGGAAGCAGGGAGGTTCGTTGTTCCTCAGTTTCCCGAATGTTTTATTGAGTGACAAATTTGAACCTGTGTGTTGACATTTCACTCATGGAAGCATTGCATGGTTTAAGAGCTGTGTACCTAAAATCAGTGTACCTAGAAGTGCTGCTGGTAATTATGTCTGGAATTCCCATGTCTAGTAAAATTGTATGTGCTGCATTGGAGTGAACTGGAAAAACTAAGTCTTTTAAATATTGCATAACAGTTGACTGGCATAGCACCACCATGTGGCCAATCGAAGCCATGTGGTGTTCTCAGCTTACTTCTTTTTATTTTTTTTTGGTAGACAGTTGATGATTGCATAAAGCATATGGCTTTACATGTTGAAAATAACCTCAGTTTTATTTGACTGATTCACTTTTATTTGAAGTGCCTTAGCCTAAGGCTACTGCTACAATGTTCCACCTGAGATTTAACCCCCCCCCCCAGTAATGTCAGGCCCTGAGCCTAAACAATACATCTCAGAGGAATTCTCAATCACACAAAGCCCCACCTTGTTTCTGGCAGGATCTTACATAACACTTCCCCCACCCCCCGCCCCACCAAAAAAAACAGCATCACTACCACCAGTTAACATACCAAAATCAATTGGCCTTGATTATTCAACAAATCCCTTTTCCATCGTCCTCTCGGATTACAAAACACGGCACGTCGCTCCTGGAGGCAAATGAAGCCTCTGATGAGTTTGATCCTCCCGGCTCCAGCTCCCGTAAATCTAATATCCGCGGCCCAGCAGGGATAGCCGGTGCGGGAATGTCGTCCTTGACCTTTTCCCAGTCGCAATTAGACTCTCCCGGGCCCGGCGCGGAGTGAAGGAATGGATCCGGTTACGCGTTGGAAACGAGATGAAATGGAAGCCTCGCTCCGTCTCCGTTTCGGTAATTAGAGGCCCGTTCCGGCTGCCTTTCCCCCACCCCCCCGCGCTCGCCGCCTGGCTGCTGGGCCTCAGACCCACTGCGAGTGGGCGGTGAGTTATCGCGCCACGCTTCCCCTCACTCCCCGGCTTGTCTGGGTTTCTGATTAGCTTGGTCCTCCGAGGATTGCCCGAGAAGGGAGAGGGAAAGCGTGTGGGGTGGGGGGGGGCTGTCGATAAATCCCATTTTACTGTGTCTCGGGTCCCACCGGATGGCCAGCTCCCGCTTTCGCCCGCGCGTTCCGACTCGCTCGCGCTGAGAGATTTTACGCGGCCCGGTGCTGATTCGGTGGCGTTTGATTTACTTCCGATCGAGGCGGAACTGCCGAGGTGTGTAACTTTACATCATAGTCGTGAATTTGCAGGACACCGGGTGCTTCAATGATGTGCGTTTAATCTACGATACTGATCTCCGTTCCAACATTTCGATTTGTGTTCACATCTGACAAATCTGGTCAGTGCCTAGAAGTAGCCCCGTACTGCCTTAATAATTGCAAGAGGTTAAAGGTCATGACAACTCTTTAAGAAGCAGATAGTGAAGAACTAATAAAGGGAGGCAAAGAATGTAATTTGGAAATCAGTGGTAGATTCATTTTTACTTAATTATATGCCAAACCATTTTAATAATAAACAGATTGCATTAGAGTTTTTTGTTATTTGAAAGTACTACAAATGGAGTATGGAAAGATAAGCCAATCATGAAATACAACTCATTAAAAATAAGCAGGTGCTGATGGGTGATGCTCATTTCCAAAGCCATGCTTTTTATCAATCTGGCGCTCTCCGGCCATTATGGCTCTCTTTCCACATGAAGCAACAACTAAGGAGGTCTTTCATGTGCCAACCTTGCAAATTACGAAATAAGGAAAATGCATTACAAACTCTCTTCCTTATACAGCATGTCCATTAGTAAGAAGGGGAGATGATAATGGAGGTAACAGTGTGAGAGGTAGGGGCATATAGCCCTGCCAAGCAATGACCGCATCATTGTTCTTATTGTGTTAATATGAACATATTTGTAACATGACAATTTCTTTTTTTTTTCCCCCACTGACATGTTAGCATACATCAAAAACAAGAATGACCTTCAGCATCACCCACTTACTAAATGACATTGACATTAAAAAAACCTCTTTATACCCTAGAAATGGAGGAAATTTAAGCACTGTAATGCAGTAGGATTCAAGTCTGGTTAACCTTTGGAGAAGCCTCTCATACCCTGCTGTCATAAAATACAATTGTTCTCTATGATCAATTGCTTCTTTGGAGATAATATCACCTTCAAAAAATAGTTTTGAAAGATTAAATGCAGAATTGAGTCATTCATTTTGCAGAAATGTCATTTGAGTTCCATATTTCTTCAGAAGTTTATAGCCATAAAGAAAAGGTACAATATAATAATCATTGTCATTGCTCACTCATGAAAAAATAGTGTTCATATCTATGGCAGAACATAGATGACATTGAGGTCTGGATACATGCAAATGTTGATGCCATCAATCAAATGCATGCATATGCATGCATAACAGTTTTACCTCAGCCAAAACATCCAGTGAAATTCAAATCTTTATTTACCCTGCCCCTATGCTTTGTACCAGTTGTAATGTCACTGCAATCACAAAGCCTGGCTTTCACCATAGTGACATCATGCAGTGAAGGGGTGGTTCCAGATTACATAGTAATGCTAATTATATTGTCTTTCAACTTGGTGCTGGAGAATACACATTGGGCCACAAATACTATGGATACTAAGACAATGGGCCGTTTCAGTCCAGCTCCTCTTTAACTGCATTAGTACCAATGGACAAAGTGCAATATAAGGTGAAAAAAATATTTTTGTATAAGTAATGCAAGTCAATATCTAAGCATTTGGATGACTGTACACTGTAATGGTGTCTTTTGGGGGCAGTAATAACAGCTAATTATAATAAACAACAGTTCCTATTTTTGAAGCTTCCAAAACATACTTACTGAAATTGTTTGATCCTATTCCTGCATATATTCATTGCTCTCATTAAAAAAAAGTAAAGAGATTAAGCAAAATTAGCTCCTTGATAACATACTGAGGTTCCAAGTTCCAATTTTAATGAACTTCAGTTAGCAACTGTTATCTGTGCTCACTGTGTGAAATCCAATGATGTTAACCTGAAATCATCTTGCAAATTTATTTCAGGTTGTACTTTTGGGCAACTTGCTGTTAGGATATCATCATGATAGTGTGGTACAATATTCTTTGAGTTTTGCATTGTGGAAGTAGTCTTCAGGCAGTTGGCTGAAATGGAACAATGCTACAGTACTTCCTTTTAAAATGGTTTGGTGAAACTCACTTCGGACAGTTGAGTAATAGACGCATGGCATGGGCTATTAAATTGTGAGAGACTGATGGGCAGTCCGAGGGAAGGAACAAAAAACAAAAAGAATTGTATAGATTAAATGCGTCTCTGGCTTTCCTCGGGGGCTGCACAAAAAATGATTTGCTTTCCGGGCAGATAAACAGTCCTGATCAAACCGAGCTACAGCAGCTCTCATTGTGTGGGTTATGGTTCTCAGGGAGCTTCTAAATCAATCTCAATGTGTTGCACACCACATCGTAAAATATACATTACTATGATGGAAAGAGTGGAGAGAAATAATACAATAATAACCCCCAGAAGTGATACAAGTGAATTCTGAATTATGGAATATTTGATGTGAGGCATTGATATGGAATATTCGAACACATTCATATGTACTTGTTTCCCGTTGATATCAAAGGGATTGCTTGATGTGGTTCCTGTCGACTTATTGTGGGCAAAATATTGGCTGGGCTGTCTGGTTGTGCCCTACCGTGAACAAAAGGCCTGGCTCTTGTAGCGTTTGTGGTTTCAAACCACATCATGGTGAGCGATTTCCAACTGATGAGGCCAAACATAAGGCTCAACGCAATCTATATTTGACCCAAGCTGACAAGCTGTCAGGTATGTAAACCAAGAATGAAACTTATTGCAGAAACAATTAGCTTTTTATACGGTCTTCTTTGTCCTCTGTGAAATGTTACAAGGGTCCATGTTTACAATGCAACATTATCCCTGGAATTTCTATGCATGCCATTGTTAATCGCTCCAGTATTTCTTCTTTTTGTTCTAATTGTTGCTGTTACTCATTGTATAGGGCACTGGCACAGCTAGTGAATTGGACATTACTCACCGAATATACGAGAGGACAGTTTGCCGCCCGAATACGGATACCATTGACTTCTTGACTCGCATCAAAACTGCAATTAAAGACCAATCACGGCTCCTATTTAGAGCTGGCATTTTATTGTACATAATTTATTGCTCCTCCTACACTGCCGGTGCCTCCCAGTGCAGTACCCAGTCATTTACAATTCTCAACACCCAAATACCCCCCCCAATGCGCGGCTTTTCGATTGTAATTACGGGGAGACGAGACATTTATTTAAACACCTATGCCTGGGCACAGAGGGATGTGCATAAATAGAATTTGCCTGTTTACACGTGTCAGCCAGAATAAATTACAGAATGAATAGATGGTAGGAGGGTGGAGAGAAAGCCGCTCTGTGGCAAACAGAAATCAGCAGACGACTGTACGAGAAGGGTGGATGCCTTCAGGTTAGAGTAGCTGGCTAGCGACCAGAACAAGCTTTGAGCTTTTCCAGCCTACTTCCTGTTTTTGTAATACTTTAACTACCCCCCCCCCCCCCCAAAAAAAAAAAGTGCTCAAAAAATGCTTCATCTTGATTTTGTAATGGCTGGCCTGTGTTTGCTCTTCCAACAGGTGGGGTTTATCTTTGCTTGTCCGGGAGCTTCACAGTACCAAGGGAGCATTTTGCTTCAAAGGATCCAGAGCTTCTTCTGATCGCCCTTCATTCCACACATTTTCAGGTGCAGCCCAAGGGGAGATAAAGCCCTCCCACCATCCCCAGAGGGAACTCATCAGCAAAGCATGCACCCTCCCTTCAACCCCCCCAATACCTCCCCCCCCACCCCAACTGTGCTGTACATTATTCCGACACACCATTATATTTACATCACCGAGAAGAACGTGCCACTTCAGTACGCTGACAGATACCATCTGTTTCCATCTGTTGATTTAATGGTCATGTCCTAATCTTCATGCATATGTGTTTAAATGTCATGTCACACCTCACACTGGTTAAAGGAAGTCTGCTAAATAATTTGAATATAATAATTTGACTTATATTATCATTTGTATAATTTTAGTGGTGCTTAGTTTGCCTTGATGGGGAATCAATGGGGAAAACCAAATCAGTTTTTATTTGTGGGGAAATATGCACACAGACATATAGACGACATGAAACATTTTCAGTCACTCATATGTTTTTTAAGGGATATAGTTATGTAGAGAGCAGTGTTTAAAGTTAAGAATTATTGTGCATTTTATAATGTTCTATATGCAGAGAGGTGACAAATTACAGGAAAAAGCAACATAAAGCATCTTAGTAAGATGTTGGGCCACCACAAGCTTCCAAAACAGCTTCAGTGCGCCATGGCACAGATTCTACAATTCTCTGTAATTCTACTAATCCAAAAATCTTCAAGAGGTCTTCACTTGGGTTGATATCTGGTGACTGCGAAGACCATAGCACATGATTCATATAATGTTCTTACTCATTGTGGCAAACACGCCTGCCACAGGCCACCGAAGTGGCTTTCTTTAGGGCCCTCCAGCACAGAGGCACAGGGAGAAGATGTTCCAACAGTCCAGATTTTATTAACGAGAGTTTGGCAAGATGGCAACGCCAAATGAGCAGATGTAAAAACCCTGTCATGACAGAGAGCTCCCTGGTGTGGGTGGGGATGGCAGATTTAACCTGTGCGCAGTGATTACCTCACTACGCACAGGTGCAGCCACTCCTGTTCCTGGGTCCAATTAGCCTGGCCAATTATCTAATTCTTAACCAATTATCCAATTGGCCAGGTCTAATTAGCTTGACCCAGGGCAGGTGTGGCTGCTTAAACCAGCCATCCCCACACCACACTCATCAAACCATTCAGTAACCCCTTGTGCCCTGTGGATGGGGGCATTGTCATCCTGGAAGAGACCACTCCCATCAGGATAGAAATGTCTCATCATAGGATAAAGGTGACCACTCAGAATAACTGATTTGCAGTGACCCTTCCCTAGTCTAAGTTGACCCAAACCATGCCAGGAAAATGCCCCCCTCTGCATACAGAGCCAGCAGACCCCCTTACTTTAGGGATCAAGCATTCAGGCCTGTACTGTTCTCTTGGTGTACACCACACTTGCACTTGCCCACTTGTCGAGAATATGGTGAAGGATGACTCATCTGACCATATCAATTTTTTCCACATCTCTGTTGAGAGTGCCTATGGTTTTTGCACCACTGAACTCTCAAATGTGCATTTGTTTTTGTAATGAGGGGTTTATGCACAGCAACCCTATTATAATATTCCTCTCTATGTAGTTTTTCGACGGACCGTTCTCGCTGACACAGTCTGATCACATTCTGCATTCTCAGTCACCTGAAGAGGAGTTGCACTTCTGTTTTTCTTTACATATTGCACTAATGCACAATCATCATGGTCATCAAATTTCCGACCCTATTTACTTATGTCTTTGCCACAGATCTAAATGCAGATGCTACTTTAGTCACTGTATCTATGGAAACACAAGCCAGTTGAACAGTCCTTGTGACTGAAGCCCCTGCCATCTGTGCCCCAAGAATGTACCGTCTTTGAAAGTCACTTAGATCTTTTCCTCATGCCATCTTGATCCAAAGTCGAGGTTGACTGAGCCTGCTCAGCATTTTTACACATGCCACAGAGGATGATAGGATGTTATTTGTTTGATTGGGTCATGCAGTACACATGTATGGAAGCATCTGCATTTGTTATATTTCTCCACTCATTTATTCAGGTTTTTCCCTTTAATTTGTGACCCATCTGTATGTGGTAATAATTGTTAATATGAAAGACTGTGAGGGAGGGGAAGTGTGAAGACCAGACACGACCAAACAGGGGATCTATAAGTTACCAAAGGGCACTCCAGTAACCACGGAGTCTCGTGAGAGACGAAATAAGGGGGTGCTATACGCCTAAGGGACGTAAATAATGAATAAACCCCTAAATGGGTAACTGAGGAAGGAGTATATAAAGAAAATAAAGGAACAGGGAAATGAGAAATGAAGAATAAAAGACTTCGAACCAAAGCAGAGAAAAAGAAAATGTCTTTTCAAAAACAAACAGAAGACGTTCTGAGGCCAACTAAAACCAGGGGGAAAACTGGTTAGTAAGAGGCAGAAAGGTTTGTGCCCCGAAGGTGACACGATAACCCCTTAAAACCTCCAACCTCAGAATGTGGACAAATACTGTCCTAATACCTTTTTCCCCAAACCAAAAAAAAACCAAACTGAAGTCTGAATTCTTTTAAATTCCTTGGTTCCTAAAATCCTTACACCTTGCTCAGAGAAGCAACAGGGAACTGGCTAGAGCAAAACACGTTACACTCAAGCACCGTTCCACTGCCTACTGACGCTTTAAATACCCAGCCACAGGTGTGGCTGGTAATCAGCGGAAGATGTGAGCAACCAACAGGTGAAACAGATCAGAGGTAATCCTGCAGGAATGCAAGGAATGTTAGAGCAGGAACAATCATCCCACAGGAACCAAAAATAACGATTAGCCGAGTGGCTAATCTGCAAGCTCGAAACTAATCGTCCCCACACACCAAAATAACGATTAGCCGAGTGGCTAATCGGAATGCTAACCACTGAGCCGGTGCAGGCACGGAAAAATTATCTACCCTGCACAGAAACCATGACAAAGACAATGAAGGGATACTTTTATTTTCAAGGTTATAGGTTTGCAGTTGGAAGTTCTGTAGGTGCCCAGAGCCAAAATAAAGTTTTATATGTGTTTAGGCTGAATGCAGATTAAGAACACGGTGTTACTGTCACTGACACAGTGTTAATATCGTAGTGTGCAAACCTGCATCAGCCAAATTAGAATTACTTGCTGCCAGCTAGAATTTTAAAATAATTATAACTGGCAGCAAATAACTGGAAATTGGCTGAGGTACATATCCTCACAATATGGTATTAACACTGTGTCAATGACAATTAACAGTGAAACATTTCTGATGCTTTGTCTGTTAGGTGTAAATGGAAAAGGATGGATGTTGTCCATTCCAGATTCTGTTCCCATGCAAGCATCAAGCATTTTGGATTTCCAGATCCCCTTTCTATCTCACTCTGCTTTCCAGTCTCTCTCTCCTGCTGCCACTCACATGCAGTAACACACTCCAGGACATCAATTATAAAAACCATACAACTCCACTGCAACCATACCACGAGGTTCAAAAGTATCATCACCATAAATGTTTGAAAGCTGGTTTCTGAAGTCTGGGAGTTGTGCGTCTAGTTCCACCCATGTGCTATGTATAAGGTATGGGAGGAATTTTCCTTTCACTGCAAGAGCAATTAACTGATTTCTGGACATAAGGGTCAATGTCATATATGTACGTCATGTAACTGCAGTGTTACAGTAACCACGTTGACATCATTGTTCAATCACTATTATGGAAATATTGCTTCTTGTTTGCTTCTTTTTTTGGGGGTGGGTGGGGGGGGGGGTGGAGGGGGTGCAATAGGTGCTCTTCATCATGTGCTGGGGGCTTTACGCAAGGCACTCTTCATATGTATTCCAGAGTGCACTCAATGCTCTGTTAACACAGAACCTTCAAAGCTAAAGTCAGAGGTGAGACCTTTGGGCTGGAACTTTTGAAACTTCATTCAGCGGCGTGGAATAATTCATGTGACACGGGGAGTCGCCTCGCTCCGGAGCAATCACAGGATCCCCGGGGCGCTGTCAGTCTGTGAAGCTTCCCTGGCTACTGAAAACCACCCTGGGAAATCTATTTCAAATATTCATTTAGAGAAGCACCTGATTCGCACATATCCAAAGCACTCTGAGGGAAACCGAAGCTCCGACGGGCGCCTACATGCCTGTAGCCTGTGCACATCGGCAGGCTTTTTAGCTCTGGGACGTTACGCATCCTCATCGTGCCTCGCTGCACGTTGAGTTGTCCCATAAGATCACCTTCAAGTGTGACATCCTCTCGTATGCTATGCGTTGCCACGTGCTGCCATTATGCACTCGTGTGGTTAATAGAGAGACTGAAGAGGTTCAGCTCTGGCCTCATAGTTTTCAGTTTTCTTACTTTGACAAGTTTTTAGGCAGGTTTTTGAGTCAATGACAGTAATTCAGTTTTGCATATTTTGGTGGAAATCTGGCATCTTATGGCATGCTCTTCATAATCCTATTATTATTATTATTATTGTTATTATTATTATTATTATTATTATTATTATTATTATTATTATTATATTGCACCATATCTTGCGCAGCATAGATTTCCGTTCAAGTTTATGATCTACTGTAACCACAATATGCTTTTTTGTACTTAAAAGTAATATTTTTTCTTGCAGTCAAAAGTAAGTTCAGACAAGGTACATGAATCAATAATTGCATCACTAAATGCATATAATATGTTATGCCGCTATGAAAAAAAAAAAAAATTGAGAATCTGTGCCTGCATTGTCAACAGTTCTAATTCCCTACCTCACCCATTTTGATCAAGGGCAGTTAGGCAATGGCATTTACAGCTTGTTAGTGGCATTTGGAGAATATACAATATGGCCGACCCCTTCTAGTCAAACACTAATTGTATAATCTATCTCTTCAAAATTGCCATGCCCCAGGGCTAGGGGGTGATCTGTCAGTGACAGAGGAAGCTACTCTGCTCTATCCACAGTCCCCCCCCCCCCCCCCCCCCACCACCCCCTCCCTCCACCAGGGCTTTTGGTGTCAGGGGCAGGAAGGTCATACAGGCATCACATCCCAGGCGTATCTCCCTGGCAACGAAAACCAGCTGCAAAGACAGTTACAAATGGGAAAGCAACACTGAAATTATTTATATCTTTACAGGAGGCACACTGGGGGTAAGCCGGGTGTCGCTATTCTTGCCTTTTGATCTAAGACCCCATTTTTACATGTTATCTTGTCAGGTGGGGCTGAAGAGTCTAACTGTATTTCACCAACCTAGTGAAACTGTCCTCTCAGTTGTTTATGGTACAAACCATTGTTTGGGATAGTATACACCCCCACCCCACCCCGCAATATAAACACTAACTCACATACACACACACACACACACACGTATCTGTCAGCCAAAACTCCATTGTTAATCAGCATTTTGCCTACTTTTATTAATCTACCTCATTTATTTCTTGTGCATCAGGTTCTTGTGCTTTAAGTTAGAATGCTTTCTTCCTTTCTTTGGGAGAATTTTGGACCTTACTTGACAGAAGTCAATGAAATTTAAAGGCTGTAGGGCAATTTACAGGGGGGCTCTGTTGTTTTGCAGGTTGCAGCTCAATACCAAAATTTTGCAGTTTCATTTCATATTTGTTCCCTCCTCAGTTCATCGTGTCTACGTTTGACTCTAGGTCTGTACAAACAATCCAGTACTCTCACTATTGACACGTGTTGACACAGGCTATTGCTATGTATTGACACTTGCGTCTTGGGTAGAGGCAGGGTTGATTGTGATTGGCTCTATGCAGTAAGTTGCTTCCTCAAAGTCTCCCCAAAGCTGTACTCAGGGATGAAATCATCTCGCATACAAAACTGCATTGTTTTATGTCAATCATTGTAAAGTCATACAGTAAACTGAAACTAATTTTGGAGTTACTCTGTGTATTCTCATCTTGCTATAAGCTAAGCTATCAAAATTAACTTTTGATGCAGCAATAACACACCAACTATAACAAAAATCTACATAAAAAGAGTGCAAGAAAATAAATCTGATTTGCCGTATTTTTGGATATATAACATGTTAACTGAGTAGCTTCATAATCACTCGTGTTAGCTATGAATTCCACATGGATGTATGGAAATATAGAAGTATAAACCTACCAGAATGTAAATGTTAAATTGTTAATCTAAATGTAATCATATACTTCGCACCAACTTACCATGCGCATATATCATGGAAAAAGGTCACTGAAAACTCATTCTTTCAGATTGCATTCTTTCTCTGAATATGTATCAGGTATGCCAAAATCTAAATAAAAATCCAATATTTCATTTGTCATTTTTTATCGTTTTTTCCCCACATTTTTCTTAGTAAAATGTTGCCAAAATGCAAAAGAGAATGATAGAGATTTGATTTATGAATTACATTTCCTTACTGTGACCTGTGTTGTTCTAATATTCTAATCAAAATTCTCTATTTGATTTGACAAAGAGCTTTCTTTACCTTATTAGTACAATAACTAGTGTTAGCTAGAAATAGCTAAATTAACACTTAACATTAATATTTACATTTGTGCAGGTTTACATTTTGCTTCCATATGAAAACAACAGTATGGTTGGAATAATTTGTTCGCTTAAGGATAGTTTTTGCAGGTCCATTCTTTTAAACATGCTTACAGCAGCTAAATCAACACAACAAAATAAGAAACTGCTACGTGTTTCTTGCTAATGTCACTTTGATGTTGACAAGTGGTTTCAAACTGACAACATTCTAGTTACCCAACCCTTTATTAAAACATGACTGACATGATTGACATTTCATAAAGTTTACAATCTAAGAACAGTACATGCAACGCTGTGTGCAGTGCTTATATTCAGGACTGATATATTCAGTTTAGTCTTCGATTGACTCCCAATGCAATGACTTAGTGGCATTAATCAACTGGACTTCTCATTAACATTGACAAAGATTTCCGGATGACAGATGATGTCATATATACACACCCCTATTAAACACTCTGACTGAACACAAGGTAACTCATTCTGAAAAAGGACATAAGAGAATGATAACTCATCTAGCAACATTGCCCATGCAACATCTTTGTGTCAGGGATTTCCAACTTAGTCTTATCCAGGGACCCCCACCCAGGCTCAGAGGCATCCACCCCCATCATAAGTTAAAAAGGGTTATATTTTAAAAATCTATATATAGTCATTGCATATCAAGTCTGGCCAGGGACCCCCTACTGGTACCTTCAATGACCCGCAGGGGTCCTCGGACCCCCTGTTGTAAACCTAGGGTGTATAAGAAGGAATGACATAAAAACCAAAGCAAAGCATTCATAAGTTTTCCTTTTTATGTTTGTAACCTTTTCATGACAGTTCCATTTAAGGGCGCTCTCAAAGGAACTGCTGAGCTGCACTTCCTGTCATCGGCAACAACGCAATTCCGAATGTCTTAATCAGAATATATAAATATCAGAAGTGCTCAGGGAGGTGTTATGAGCTTCCAGAACTCGAATCTGAGTGTGGCCCCCCTCTGTTACAACATATAATTTTTATAATAACATGCAGTAATGTCAGCAGTTGTAAAGTATCATTATTATTCATGAACGATTCATGCAGAGATTATGCAGTGCTTGTGAAGGCATTATATCAGCTTAATGAGGGTACCACTTAATATAAAGTATGGCCCAGTAGTCCACCTTGCATCCTCCCTACATGCTAAGCAGCAGTTTATATACATTTTTTTCCCATCAGCCCTCAATGTTAACAGGATTTCTGCGGTTATTATTATCACAGTGATCACCGTGATAGATCTTGACTGCGGTATTACGGTGAAAATGACATTTTTGCCCATATTTAGTCTTTGGCAACTGTAGACCTTTGTCTCTATCCCGGTGTGCCACAATGCATTAACTGCTCTGAAATATTTTTTTTTGTTAGCTCATTTTAAAGCTCAGCGTTGGTTTTTTTTTTTTTTTTTTTTTTTTGCGAATTACTTTTGCTATCTCTCTTTCTCCTTCTTTTTATCTGGGTCAGTCGAGCCCAGCAATCAACTTCACACGACGGTGCTACCTTCTTCCCAGGCAAGCTTGGGACTCATTAACTTCCACAGGCACACCTGTAAATGTCAAGCCGCACTCCTCAGCTCATTAATAATAAAGCGGAACATCATTTGAATCCCCAGCTAGCGTGGCATTTCGGCAATCAAAGGATGAACTGTTCTAATTTGCAATGCTGCCCTTCGGGGCTCAGTACGCACACAATGAATATTTAAAAGCACGGCGGTTCGACTGCAATTGCCGATAAGGGGATAACGGCCAAGTATGGCCACAGACACCAGCGCTCATTTCCCTCCACGAGAACCAATCTGCCAGCCCCCGTTCGCCAAGAAAGAAAAAAAAAAAGACTTCTAGCTGCAGAAGCTAATTTTCTGTCTGACCGTAGTTTTTTGACAGGCTAGATGGTTTTGAATTGCAGCGGGGCTCCTCTCCGATTGGGCGGGGCGTTCCATTTTGTCTCATCGGCTTGTCTCAGAGGCAAGTGCTAGGCTGCACGAAGCGCACACCCAGAATGTGAAATGAGGCCTTTCACTCTCCCGGCCCCTCCTGTAATTGCCCATTTGCTTCAGAGCTCCAGGTGCTATTTCCAATTCCTGTAGCAAACTATTGTAAGAATAAACGCCATAATCATAATTCATTATCGGGAGCGGCTCATCCCAGATTTTCTCTGCCGTTATTTTATTGCTTTTGCGCCGGGCAGCTGTGGAAGAAATGCACTCTGGAAGGAAGGCAAACAGTAGCCAGCAGACATCTGTGAAAGGTAAAGGCTGCACTGTTTAAAAGATGATTTGACTTTGCAGTAAAAACGAAATGGAAAAACATGTTGTAACAGTAACAATGAGTGATGTGAAGACCGCACGGAGCAGCCTGTGGGGCGGCTGGCTCGACTCATACACCCCCACACAGCCAAGCAGCATGAGTCCCTGCCATTTTCAGTCTGTGGTCCCATCTCTACCTGTATCCATCTCTGTCCTGTCTGAATAAAGTGCAAAAAAACTACGGAGGAGGGCAGACTGCCAGCTCTACAGGAGGCTATGGTTGATAACACGGGTTTGCAGATGGTGCATCAATGGTGCATCAGACTGGATGGTTTGAGCATCAATGAACAAGAAATAGACCTTTCAATGCTAAAAATACTCAATACCCTCTGGACAATTACCTGTGGTATTATTAGGTGCACATACAGTCAGGCTTCTGTGGACACAGGGACCCTGGCAGCTGCTTAGTTTGTAGTTGTTTTCACATAGCATTGGGACTTATTAATGAAATGATCATACAATAAAACTTAACCATGATGTGTGCAGATGCACATTTTCATGGAAAGTGTTGGATCTTTCAGCACAAAAATAAATGTAAAACGAAGAAAATAAATTATTGATGGCAGCTCCAGACTCCTCAGGCAAACATTTGCAGGTGGCTCCAAGCAGAATTTCATGTTATATAGTCTTCAACAGATATAGATGCAGCAGATAGAAACAATTTCAGTCGCTAAAAAAATCCCGTAGATAATTAATAAAACCGACAAGACCACCAGTGGTGCTTTAAAAAATTTCTAAACAAGCACAGCTAAATATTTCCAGATGTGACAGAATGACAACGTGACAATGTGATATACAGCACCTGTTCTTGCTGAGAAGGAACCATGCTCTCATTCCAGTCTTAAATTGGTTTCTATAGTAGGCCAAAACAAATCACACAGACAAAAACACATTTAAACCCTGCTATAGAACAGGGCTATTACTGTCAGCATCTGGGATAATACCTGATGTTAAGATTGCAACGATAATGTGTCCAATTCTTTCATCCAACAGTGAGACGTCTGGGATACTCTATCTCCTTGTAGTGCATGTGTTTCCTCTGTGTGTGTGTGTGTGTGTGTGTGTATGTGTGACTTTTTCAGCTCAGTGACATGTCTGGAACAGTGTGTCCCAACAACTCACTTGCAGTACACGCGTCCTTATGAGGAGATAAAAAACAAGTATGCGTGTGTGTGTGTGTGTGTGTGTGTGTGTGTCAGTTTGTGTTCAGCTACAGGCTGCAGCACTTCTTATCTTCTTCCCATTGAGCACTAACATTACACCTTTTTTTTGTCATTTTAAAACACAACACACATGTACAATTTCTATGGACAAATAGCCCAAAGTTCCAGAAATTTAGAAGCAACAATGAGCTGTGCATATGGATTTCAACAGTGCATCAGAAATGTACTTCAGTGAATTGGAAAAAGTACAGATTGGGATGTATATGAACGTAAGCTATGTGATGTATATGAACATATCTATGTTTTATTGAAGAATAAGGCACACGGTCATGAATTCAAGTCTGTTATATCTCTCTTTGGACCATTACTCAAGATCAGTCACAAGATTTCTACACATTGAGTCACTGGCCTTCAGAGACTGCAGCTACGGTTGTAATTATATTTCTGTGATACTATTTGGCATCTTTTGTGCAATGTCCAGCCAATATGTTGTGTTTTCTCTTCCAAGTTAACACTCCTGGGAAAAGTTATTGTCAGTTAAATTAGATTTGGGATGTTATGACAGAAGGAGAGCATTTGTTGTGGGTTTCTGGGCTTCAGCGAATTTTAATTTATTGATTTATTTATTTATTTATTGTCCAATAAGGCCAGCTGTCAGAACAAAACCCCTCAATTCCCAACTGTTGGTTCTGAACACACAGAGTCACCCATGCATTCACATGTGCACATACACATACACACACACACGCACACCACACAAACACACACAGTGCTGGTTCTTGGCATAGGCAAGAAGGGCGGCAAAAAATGAAGAGAAATGAGGAGAAAAAGGCAAACAACCCCCTCCCCCCAGCCCTGTGCCAGTCACAGAGGCTGCTTTACAATGCACCTGATTAAGTGTTTGGTATTACCATATGCTTGGATGGAAAATTCCCCAGGAACAGATGACGATCTTCCATCAAACAAGAGACAGGAAGAAGGGAACACTGCGTGTGTTTGAGGGGAAGCGGGGGGGGGGGGGGGCTACAGTATTCACACTTGTGCTTCCATTCGCCTAGCCTTCACTTCCACTGCTTTCCTTTCATCCATAGTACCCAAGGTTCCCAGCCGGTTGAAAAGCCCTGCTCCACGGAGCCATCACAACGATAACCTGCTGGCAGCAGCACCGCCAGCGCGAGGGCCCGCCTCCCCGGCGTCGTCCTCTCGCCCCTGCGCGGCGCGTATGATGGAAAAGCAGCGGGGGGGGGGGACTTCTCTCCGCTCCCCATCACGGGCTGTCCATATGTCATCCCATTCATTACTGTGCATTATGGGCCGGAAAATCATTGTTCCTCCTCCCCTCCCCGTGTACCCTCTGCGCTAGCGGGAAAGACGCGCCACCGCCGCACACGTTGCGGTGAGATTTAATGGACGCCGGGGTGTCGGCGCGGATTTGTTTTTCCTTATCTCTCGCGGTTCATCTCGCGGCGGCTTCTCTTAATTATGGACCACCCATAATAGCCTCCACCGGAGTCGCGTCACGTGTCGCAAACTGATATATTTAGCCGGGGAAGTATCAACAGGGGACAAATCTTTCCGAAGAACGCGGATTTTGTGGTACAGTTGGAGCATTTCTGGGGACATCTGTAAGCTACGTTCTGATTAAATTAATCCTAAGCCTGAGGGTGTTTGTTTTTGAGCGCTGCTCAAACTGCTCAGACCAGCAAACATTACCACATGCTCGCTGAGAATGAATGGCAGACTTAATTCATAAAAATGTTCATTTTTTATTTATTTAAAATATGTTTTCTTGCAAGTGTGTGCACCTGTTTATGTTCACAGAACCCCCCTCTCAGACTATTCTACTATTTTGTTTCATACTGTATCCCACAACCAAAGGACTAACCAAAAGATTGAAGAAATGATTCCACACAAACATTCTGCATTTGAGAATTTTGCACAGCCTTAAAAAGTTCCTCATGTCAGAGGAGAACAAATAGTAGGCCAGTTTTAATCCAGAATGTTCATTTTGAATGAAATGATCCGTAAGGCCAAGATAATAACTCATGGGACTACTTGATTCTTTTTTTTTTTACATATATTTCTAAATATATTTGTGAAAGGCAGAATATGAGTAGATTTATTTCTGCTTTATTGTAAAAACATGGTTGTTGGTATAAAATAGTTACTCCAGGTTATACATTTTCACATCTTTTAAAAACTATAGAAGAAATCTGAAGCGTCAATAGGATTGTCACTCATTTTCCAAAGGCTGGACCACAGGAAAGAGGTCAACTGTGGAATACTTGCAGCTCCTTCTCTTGAAATCAACTATCTTCTTTCAAGTGTAATGAGTGGTGTGTGTGTGTGTGTGCTGGGTTTATGTAAAGTGCACGAGGCTGAAGTCTTGATACGTCCCTCAAAGCCACCGAGAATCAGTTATAGAAGGCAGGTATAATACATTACATCATCATATCTATTACCACATTGCTTGTAATGCTCTACCTTACAAGACAGCCCAGTTTAATTTGATTTAAAAATCAATACAGTATTTTATTAACATGACAGTTTTATGACTTAGCAGTGCCTTATTGAGAAATCAAGATATTTATCACAATGGCTTGTGAAATTAGCACTGCTAACAAGCTAACAGTAGTTTCTTAAAATATGTTCTGTAAACAAATCATCACAGTCAAGTCTCGCACACTCACAAATATGATAATTTATATTTATATAATGATATTTATAAAAAATAAAATAGGACACAGTAACCAACAAATTTAGTTGTCTTGTTCTATAATAAGCATATCATTGTAATGGTTTCTTTTATTTTCTTATTTTGTGCAGGACAGGTTCATATAAAAAGCTTTTCTTTAAAATGCATGTTTATCCAACAGCTTGCTGTAGGTTAAAAAAAAAAGAATGTGCACAATTTTGAAACAAGCACAGCTTGTCGTGCACATTTAAGACATCCAATCTCTGACATAAAACAGAACTGAATAAATTAGTTGCCATGGAAACATCTGTTGACTCCCTCAGTATTTTCTTGTAATAGCCACTGATATAAAAAAAGAGGAAAATCTTCCTTTGGACTCTCTGGGGGCCTATAGGTTTCATTTACACATTTAAGATGCTTACTGTATGATGTTATTAAACAACTTTGAACCATATTTAGCAAAATAATGTAATCAAAGGATGATCGACAGCATATTGTAAAATCATGGTTGTCTTCAAACATAAATACAGAATATTACTTTGGTTCTATATCTGACCACGTACATTGAGGTTTCACAGCATATACCATTCATTTATCCATTCAAAGAGCCATAAAAATAAATAAATAAATAATTGTGTCCTAGATAAGTCTGTAATTGGTGACTGACGTCATAGAAACAAAAAACAATATATCATGAAAGGAAGTCGAGGCTGCACTGACGCAGAAGCGGAAACACAGGTTCAAACTCATTCATCTTTGTTCACCATTCTGAGGTTCAAAGTGTAAATATTAAATGAATAATCTGTGGACTTTATGGGCACCATAAATTATCAAAGTCAAACGCCGGATATGGCCTGCAGGCCACCAGTTGAACATGCCGGGCAAAGGGCCATAAATCAAACAGCTCTATTAAGTCTTTATTTAGCTTGTCACGTGTAATGTGTTGGCTCAAGGGTATGCATGGTACCTGGTGACATTAATACAAGTCTGTACCAAGAGACTAGATGAAGAACGCAGACTCTTTGTAATTCTTAATTGCGCCTCAAGTCAGCACTGTGCCACCCGCTCCAGCACAGGGCACATTGTAGCTGAAGCGTATGCATTCCTTCAGTTAATTCATCCATGAGCCTGGGATTTATTACACATGATAGACCACAAAGTACAACAGGAATGCCAGCTCTGGTTGGAGAGGGATGCCTTACAAAAAAACCACATGTTCAAAAACCACATGTGAACACCCAACATGTGAAGAGTACACAGGTAAACTGTAAAAATGAATACACTTATAAGAGGAGAGCAGAAAAAGGTAACCTGTGCTATTTCAAGTCATGTTTTGTTTGAACGTGTGAAAACTGTAGTTGGTATGATAAGAAGTCAGTGATGTGAAAATGTGAAAAAATGACTCAATGTGACCTATTTTCTTTTCACATGTGGACAAAGCCAATCACATGTGAAAATGTCCAGTTCACATGTAACATTTTCTTTCCACATGTGAATATATGGCAATTGATAGCCTAAGTGGTTTCCTTACACTGGGAGAAGCTAAAACAGTCTTGGTGGTTTTGTCTCATATTTTACTTGCAGAAATCACATATAATGTTCACCAGAATAAGAAATGTTGTTTCACCATCTGTGTATTTTGACATTGAGAAGATAACCAATTGGATTACGAAACAAGACATGACTGTTCGTGTTTTATAATGCACTAATGAACGTCTTAGACTTCTTGTTTAATTTATATAAGCAAATATGATTTAAATGATGATCAGCCTACTTTAGAAGTAAGTCAAGGTCTTTGGCCTCTATTGTTACCCTTACTGATTTGAGTGAGCCAACAGAAAATAATCACTATCTCTCATGGTGTCTGTTTCCTGAGTGGAGTAGAGCTTGCCATTCAGTTTCAGCCAGTTTAAACTCCTTAAATGTGTCTAAACATCCAAGTAAATGCATCTTAGCGTTGCAAGTATTGCACAGACATGCGTAATATAAATATAGCAATTTGCTTCACTACAAATGACTGATTAATAAGAGCCAACAGTAAATGATTGGTTTCTCCCTGTCAGGGTACCTTGGTAACGGGCATACACTGTAAACACTGTAGTGTAAGATCGCTGGTGAGAGGGGAAAAAATAGCCTCTATATTTAGGTGCAAATGACATCCATTGTAAGGCCGTGTGGAATACTACATCACCATCCATTGTGTCCCTGCTTAGAATTAACAATAATGTCTTGATGAAAATACAGGCTGGAAATTGATGGAATTTGTGAAATATTACTGTACTGATCAAGAGGGTGATTAGGTCACAATCAGCGTGGACTTCTGGGCACTCCCGATATGCAAAACTCTAAGGGAGATTGATTTGAGAACCTTCTTTCCGACTTATATTACATTAAATATTTTAATTTAATTACTGTAAGTAAATTACTACATTGATTTATATTTAATGATTTAATTACACAAGTAAATGACATTTGCAGTCAAGCAAAATACTTTTGCCCTTATTAATGCTTAAAAGCCTTGAAAACACAAAGTTATATTGTTATTATTTCTATTGTTTGTGTGTTGTGTGTGTGTGTGTGTGTGTGTGTGTGCTACAGAACAATTCATCAGTTAAGGATTCATCATGTTAGGATATTATCTAATAATGTCATTAAATATTAATAAGCACCCCAACAGGGCTCTGAATTGATCAATTGTGATCAGTAGAATTTGGAGTCCTTTAATAATGCATGCATTATGGTAATACACTGATAACTAGACAAGCCTTTATCCAAATGTAATTTCCTGTGTCTAAAATGGAACCTGTTCTTTTCAGCAAAATTCTGATTATGGCGGCTAATTACACAACTGCAGACCGAGAAACAAAAGCAATCGTTGTCTGCATTTCTTCTGTGCATGACATTTCCACATAAATTAATCTCAGTGCTGTGAAATTGCATTTTAAAAATGCATTGCAGTGCTGCGCTTGAAAATACCTGGCATTCTACTGAATATTCGCGTCCTGATTTGAAACAAAAAGATGATGATGCATCCAGCTGGCCGATATCGTTTTTTACTGGCTGACATTTAGATATTTGCAGCTGAGCAGTGGCAGGAGTGGTTGCTGAAAGTGTAGGAGCTGTCAATGGTGTCAAAAGGCATGTTTCAACACTGCTGTTGACATGCTATCCATATCCACAAACCAAGCTGGAATGGCAGCTCTGCACAATCATATGGAGACCATATGTTACTTAATACGATATGAATCAATTAAAATTGGTTATAATATTACAAAATATGGTTGTATTGAGTCATCTTTGCACGGTTTGTTTTATTATGTCTTACATTACACAGTTCCCTGTGCTCTGTCAAGGAAACAGACAAAAAAAGTGAGTTATTACTATAATTATTATTTTGACAGGTGGCACAATTATATTAATTTCTATTAGGGATGGACTGCGATGTCATATTTCCGTGTTTCCAGGCTTGTCAGGGACAAAATCCAACCATTTCGTTATGACTTTCATTACAGCCAATCATCTGCTATTCCCCAGGGTCCTTATTGCATCGGTCAGTTTTTCGTAAACGTGATAAATGTGCTGAAGAGAGACCCATTGGCAGAGCATGCAGCCGTTTGTGTCCATTAAAGGTTACAAAAGAGCAGCGAGATGAATTATATGAGAAAATCCAGCTGGAATGGAGTACCAACAAAAGTGGAAATGAGGCATTCACATTACTGACAAGCAAGAAATGGGTTCCCTGAGAGCCCTCTAACTCCACTGAAGTCCATCGGAACTACCAGGCCAGTGGGATCAAGCTCTAATGTCTGTCTGGAGCCGTTGCAAACCAGCCAGCGCTGAGGCCTTGTGAAACACCAGGTACAGACAGGCCATGGAGATCTCAGACGGGTAACCTATGATATAATGCGACGGACCCGTAACTTCCTGGAAATATAAATACAGCCCCATTAGGTGAGATGCTGATCGCAGATGTCGGGGCGCGGTTCTGCAGGAAGCAGACTAGCCCGGGGGGCCACACGCGCCGGTTTATTACCTTGTTCTCCCGATGTATATCACTCTCCGCGGAGTCGGCCTGGAGATTAATGGTGGCGGCTCCTGCGGCCCAAGAACCTGGAACTCCTGGGTTTCAAAGAAATAAAAAAAGGCTAAAACACTGGGGCAGGGAGCGGCATCAAAATTAATGCAACGGTGCAGGGGGGGGTGGGAGAGGGGGAGGCTAATGGAAAGCTACCGAGACAGGCTGCAAAACAAGGGCGGGAGAAAAGGGGAGCGGGGTGGGATGACGGCCACCAGACAGGGTCCAGCTGGAAGCTCTGCTCAGGAGCTGCGGAAGAGCACTGTGGGATAACGAGGCCTCCGCGGCGGGAAGCAGGAGGCCTGAAGCGACAAAGAGAAACGCTCTCCCGGGCTGGCACATTCATTCCCGTGCCCTTGACCGTGTCATCGAAATGTGATATGATTACCGCCTCCTGGTAATCACTGGCTGCGCAGCGCGACTGGGTTTGATTGCAAACAGCTCGCAGCTCCTGTCTCCCCTAGAATTTGTCATGCTGAAATAATGCATGGTTATATCCATTAAGGTAACACCAGGAAGTCGGTAAAAGGAATTGACATATGTCTGGGTATGCCTGTCAATAGACTACAGTGGACGTAGGACGGAATGCTGCGGTGAATCCTGCCTGCATCTACTGACTATCTAACCACATTAGTCATTGAAAATAAAATGTGTGTGTTTGATTGCTTGTGCCTAATAAGGCCAGAAGAATCCTAAATGCACATTTAGTTTGCAATAAAGGAATGAGAGGCTTGGGTTCACTGGTAGACAAGTCTTTGGTTGGTAGAGCTGTTGTGTTTTAGCCCTTTAAATCTCCACCAGGATTACATTGCAATACTAAGGGTAGACTCTTGAACAGGATATTGCTGGCAATTGAATAACAACCTTGATACTGTTAGCCAAATTAGCTTTTCATCAATGCCAAGACATTATAATGTAAATTGACTGAGTTAAATGCTAACTATATTAGCATGCCGATTTAATTCTAAGTATGCATCTATGGTAGCTGATTTTTTTATTAGCTATTTAAATGAGCTAAATTATAGCTATGCTAATCATTTCATTTTTGTTATTGCCTGGTGATCCATTCCTCAAAATCTTTCACACGTAGTTGCTTCAGAATTCAGTATGTGGCCTATTGTCAAGACATAACAATATAAAACCAAAGATCAAGGATCAACTTAAACAACATTTTCTACTTGTTAGCAATGTGAAATGTCTTTGTATGCTTATATTTTGCTTGTTGTGGGGCTTATATTTCAGACCCCTTAATTGCTGCCTGCAGCTATATTGTTTGGTTCTGAATTCTGGAATATCTCTTCCAGTTCCATTTCAGGTTCAAATTAAAGGTAATGGAGATCACAGATCTTCTCGACTCAGTTAAGTCAGAAAACTTTGTCTCCTGCAAATACACTGTATGGGAAAATGCAGCAGAGCTCTTGCTCTTAACATGAAGCTGGGGAAGTTACCGTGACAACTGCATAATATTATATACCCGACAGTTGCTGTGTGAAGTTTCACTGAGATATATACAGGGCTCCATGATGACCTCGCCCAGCAAGTGCCATCTCTTTCGATTGTCCCTCAGAGGTTGACCTACTCAGCCCACAAGTGCGTTATATTGCCATTTGCAGTGTTCATCTGTCATAATTCATCAACATAACATTTATATCCCCTCAGCAATCTATAACGAGTCATGTGGCGAGGGTAGTATTCCCCGTGGTAGACAGATGAAATGTGAAGCTTACTTCTCCTTATTCATTTTTGCGTCAGCTCAATTAAAGTTCATGGTAAAAGATACTGTATTTCCATGAAATAAAAAAAAGATTGTTCCAGGGAAGATTTTTTTTTGTTTGTTATTTTGATCAAAAAAGCATTCTTATTAATGGCACGGTAGCATGCTAGCATTGCTACAACCTGGGAATCAAAGCTGCAACCTTCCCATAATGAGTTAAGGTCTAACTTCTGTCCAAAACTGCTATCCCGGTTGCAAGAATCCTTTCTCATTGTACGCCTTGACCACTGCAAGGTCAATACGTTTTTTTTTTTTTTTTTTATCACTGGATATCTGCTGTGAAGTAGGAAGAGAAGCCCTGATCTGTGCAGGGGTGAGGCCTTCCCCGCGGACCTGTGAGGTCGGATACGGAGCTAGTCGCCCCCTCGGAGGGACTGACACCAAAGATAAGGACCTCACAGCTCTTGGTAGGGCACTGCGAGTCGCCTCGAGCCCTTTCCCGTGAGAGGCATGAAACCAGTGGGGTGTTGATTCCAGTCCTAAAGAAGATTACTGGAGGAATAATTGGAGGGGATAGCCGCTGACGTCTGATGTCGCGGCCTAAAGCTTTGAGGGCAAGGTCCTTTGAAGCAGTGCCTTTCGCGGTGTGTACAAGGCAATGCGAGCACAAAGAGATGTGATTTGTGAGAAATTAAACACAGCTGTAAATAAAGATGACAAGAATGATACTTAAGGGATACAAACAATATGAACATAGAATGAAACTGCCAGTAAAATAACGAAGAAGAATGAATGGAATTCCCTTAATTGTCAGATATTGAGCCCATGGGCAAACAGCAGAATAAATTCATGCATGCTCGGATATGATTTTTTCCATCGCAGTATTTCACAGGAAGCAGGAGAGAGAATGCATGTCACATAGAGCACAGAAAGAAATGTACACATCAGCACGGTTGGGCTTTGAATTTGCATATGCAGTAAACACCTATTATAAATGGAGCCGCGGATGCCTTTCGTCCCAGTGACCGTCCATATTGAATCGTCATGGCAACAATACAGCGATATGAAGGAGTCCCAGATGGAGGTCTCCACGTAACCATGGCCCATGATGTGTGGCTGGTCTTTGGCAGCCCACAATGGTGGAATGCAGACAATAGCAGCACATTTGGAGGAGAGGGGGCTTAATTGGCCCTCCAAGGGAAAAATGAGTGTCGCCCTCACAGGAAGCACAACCGACAATGCCAGCGTTGTTCTATAGGCAGTAGGATGTGAGGTATATAGCATGTACTTTCAGACCCAAAGGAAAAACCAGACAGGACACAGCTACTATCTAATCCTTTATTGAGGTACCCCACCTCAATACTGTTGCTCCAGTAAAGGATCACAAAGCTACGTATAATGGCCAACATACCAAATCATTCTGTATGAGATATTTCTAGCAAATAATGCAACGCTGTTGTTTTTTTATGCTATAAATTACTATTAAACCATGCAAGATGAACATTAGCTATGCTCCTTTCTGGAGGTAAGATCAAACACTGGGTCCTCGTGGCCTGTGGTCAATGCATTTTCTCAACTTAAGAGATGGCTTTTGTGATCACTGAAACAGTGGGCAGAAAATTAGCCGTGTTCAGTGGATATGCAACGGTTGTTGGATGGGCCATTTACACCACCTTGCTTATTTATTTTCTTTTCATTTATTTATTCAAGTATTTCTTGAGTGGGAGGAGGGGGTAGGGGGGGGGGGCGCTCCTATCTTCTGCTGTACTTTCTCTCAGATCCATAAATTAACATTCTCCTTGCCTGAATCTTGTCACGTAAGAGGCACATGTATGATCTTGGCTCTAACAATAGCCAACCCAGATCGGACATTAGTTACCTGTCCCCTGTCCCCGTTTCTTCTGTCTGTTTATTGGAGATCATTATTTACAGTTCAACCAATGGTTGTTACAGTGTTTTAATGCCTCTTGATCTATGGTTCAGAGGGGGAATATTTATATCTTCAAACACTGCTGTTCCTTAAAGGTGCTGAAACTGAACTGGAGAGCAGTGAAATTACCTGCAGCATCCAGAGGGGAAAAACTTGTCAGAAAACATAAATACTGTACCACAGAGTAATTTCCTACCAATGTTCAACCACTATAACCACTATAATGATTTTACCCCATCACATTGGTTAGACAGAGTGCTCAGGCACTTGCAGACCATAAAAGTATGGGCTCAGTAAAATTCACATTTATTGATTGATGAGTCATTATGAAAGGAATCAACCTTTATCTAATCGCCTTTAGATCACTGTAAGTCACATTTGTGTTTGAGCAGATGAGCTGAATATGTTAGCAGTGATGAGATCGTATTTGTGCACTGTACCCTATGTTTAGTGTAAAGCTTTATCTGATTCAGTAGCACATCAACAGAATGCCATTACTCGCCATATGTTTATAATACAAATTGCCCTTCAGTGACCGGGCATTATCGTGCCGTGTTTCTATTACATCTGCCGACATTTAGTGGACAGTGATTTAACATTACAATAATTAAACATGTGCACAAGCCATGAGCGTAGGACTACAGCAACAGCATGCAATTAAAATGTCAGTTTCTTCCACAGTTATTGCCCAGATTCCCTTATTGTCATCCTTCAAACGCGGCTAAATAAAGCTCCACCTCAGATAGCACATCGCCGGTTTCATTTTTCATCGCTGACCTTTTACCAACGAGCAATATTTCAATTCATTTTTAATCCCGGGCAAGTTCAAAGTAGACAGATATTAGCATTTTTCCTTTGTGGAGGTTTTTTTTTTTTCTTTTTTTTTTCAATTTTCCAATTCAATCAGATTCGTTACAGCAGCCCCGCCCGTCGCCATCGCCCCGCCTGTCACCGGGCAGACGCAAGTGTCCGGAGCCGAAATAAAAGGGCACGGATTTCGTTATTCCTTCCTCAGATGTGTTAAGTCTGAGAACCGGGTGGGGGTGGGGAACTCTGGGGATTCGCCGCCTGGAAAACCGGTGTTTGTTTTTCCCTCGCAGCTGGAGAAGGCTGATAGTGCGGGTTAGAACGTGCCAGCCCCAAGGCCGCCAGCGAGAGGCTCTCCGTTGAGCTCCCGAACTTCCTCGCCTTGCAAAAAGAAATGATTTACCTATGCATCATTTATGGTCTCTTTCTACAGGGAATGCTGCGCTGGGTTCCCTTAAGTAAAAGCAATACCAAACTAGAAATACAAAATGCATACGAATAGGCCGAAAGATATGGTTACCGTGTGTACATTCATTACTGTGCCATTGGCATAATTTCAAGGACTTATATCCATTTTTGTAAGTTTACATATTTAGTAACACCCATTCTACTATGTATGGATACATTTGCATATATAAAGGTGGAAACTGTGTTATTCACTGATGCATAGTTCATCATTTAAAATTTGTCATTTTTTTTACTGCGACAATTATATTGTTGATTCAATCATGCTTTGGCAGGAAAAACATGAGGTAACCCATGAACTTCCAAATAATCTTTGGAACCACACCACATTTTGAGAGAAATATCGGACCGACATTCACTCTGCAGTTATCACTGGAGTATACCATTGGGTGCATCAGGGTGCAGTCCTCTGTCACTAAGCTCAAATAGCCTGTAGGAAATTTGGAGATGCAACAGTAAATCCCGTTACCTCGCAGAGTGGAATCACTTCCAGTTTGACGCGTCTCTCCTCTGTTCATTCCTTGTGGCCTGCAGGTAAGTGCCTGCTCTCTCTGAGCATGTCCATGATGTCTACTCAGCTGTGCGGACTGACACATCAAGGATCGATATACCTCATGCTTTGTTCCTGCTTCATTTTTTAATCCCTTTCTTTTTCGCCACTTTAAAAAAAAAAAAAAAATGCAAAAACACCAAGAAATGAGACTGCCAAACAACCCTGCTGAATTTGTGTCTCGGTGGGTGGTGCCATCAATTTTTGGCTTCTATTATTATTCCTGGCCTTAATTAAGGCACATTTATGGATGTGTTTCTATGGACACCTGTAGGATTTGATGTGCTGATGGCTTCTGGGTGTTACTCATGCTAAAGCAGACTCCGGAATGAGACCCAATGCCTGCTGTGCTATTTGCATAATGCCTTTTGAAAGTGTTGAGAGAGATGTTGAGAATTCTGAGGGAATGGTTAGACCAACATGGAGGGTAATGGAGTATTCATGGATTTTAATAATAATAATGTATGGCACATTTGTCCCTGCAGACTTATTTGCATTTCTTAAAGTTAACTAATGATGTTCAAGAAATAAATCTTAGCAGTTTAATACAGCCGTTTCATTATAGTTTAGACAGTTTTGCTATGAAATCATTATGGTAGAGTAAGATTACTCGCTTGGGGAAACACTGAGTCAGACCTAATATATTCCCTTCTGTTTGCTGTGAATAGTACAGCTGATATGTATATATTCATGAACTTTAAACTCCTATAATAACTTGCTAATATTTCAGAATTTTATGTCATTTTGAAGGGCAGTCACATCACTAAGTGATCAATCATTATCATCCTCATTATGCTCGGATTTATGTTTATAGAATAATCATCATGGATTAGGTTATAACTAAAATAGATTCACAATTTTTACATTTTAAATGGCTGGCCATTTTCAGCTCATTAACCATAAATTATACAATACATTTGCCTTGTGATTTGCAGATACAGTGCACATGACATGACATGACATACTAAACTCCTCTGGCTTTACCTCACCTCATATATATGCTTTGTGCATTCATATTTGCAATTTGTATTTGTTGTCAGGATTGTGTCCAGTTTTTTGACACTAAGAAGGACAGAAAAGCTATTGACAGAAAATCTGTCTTGCAGTGCAAGATACTCTCTAGATCAGTGGTAACCAACCCAGTTCCTGTAAGTTTTCACTGTAACCATAACAGTACACCTCATTCAACAGCTAGACATCTTGCTGAGCTGCTAATCAGTAGAATCATGGTAGATCTCCAGGAACAGGGTTGGTTTCCACTGCTGTAGATAGCAGGCAAATGTGAGAAGCCTAGATTCTTATGTTCTTCTGTTTGTAGAATGGGCCACAGAAACCCAGAATATTTCCTGAATGTAAATACCTCGAAATGGCACACCCCATCAAAGCATAAGTTGGCATATGGCCAACCTGCTTTCCCAATAATTATAATCCATATACCATAGTATAAATATAATCTAATGACACGAGCGACATGTGTTGGCAATTTGCTGTAATTCTTGCTTGCACTAATTGCTTCCATTTACACAATAGAAATGCAGGCGAAATGCATTCAGACATCATAAATGGTCCAATTAATATGCAAATTATGATATTTTGCAAGGGTGTGGTTTCAATCTCAGCTAGATCTCTCTGGGCACAAGCCTGCAGATTTAGTACAGGAAGAAATGAAAGGCAGTTTTAAATATTCATGTTGTCTCCAATTAAAAGCTAAATAATTACAGCGGGGTGTGCAGTCATATTAACCCACGGACACTTAACCTATATTATTCATGCCGAAACCATAATGTGAAATGCACAAGGAGGCATGTGAATAGCTCTTGAGTTCTGTTGAGATGAGATGGTCCCATGGAAGTGATTCAGAGTTCCCTCCTACTCTGGAAGTTACAACTGAATGGTATAAAGGAGAGTAGTGATCCATATGCAGAAGAACGAGAAGAATCCAGATGAGGTTACTCAGTAGAGTGCAGTGAAGTTATGATCTAGTCTCCTGCTGAATGTCTCGTCCGTGAGGGAAACGGGTGGATTCATCCCCCTTTCCACGTTCATATACACCCGTCTAAAATAACTGCATTACAGCATCAGGCCAACATAGTTGGCCAGAATGGCCTGTATGGATCATATACTGGCCCATAGCCAGAAATATACTTGTATTGTTATTTATTTTATTTTTTGAGCAGCAAACTCAATATCCTTCCTATAAATGCAATGTTTATTTTTAATACATCGAATATTTAAAAATCCCACCTTTACTTATTTAACATCAACATCAAGTTTAGAGAACTCTGAAGCTCCTACTAAATGTACCAACAATCATGTATGTGTTTAGCTATAAGTTAAATCTACTTTTTATACGTAGCCTGTAATATTTGAGCTTACTAATTTAAACTTTAATTGCATATATAATAAAACATGTATTTGTATTGCAGTGGTACTAAACTGCTTAATCTTACATTCTTATTAATCGTACGACTGTATAATTTTAGTTAATTAACTATGACAATATGGGGTAGGACTGCAGGCTCTCCTTGTAAATAAAAGAGCATGCAATCTATTTAAATACTGATCCTCTATTTTCTCTCCAGTTTGGAATACCTAGCCGCATGTAGCTGCACTCATGCTGCAATCTCCACAGTCTCCTCTGAAGCTCAGGATGACACCAACTGCTTCTTTTCATAATGCAATCGCTCCATGTGCAGCTCATGGATGCAGACCCATCCAAGCACTATAACAGTGCCTTAACAGGGTGAGTTCCCCAGCAGCATATATAATGATTTAATGTTCTTCTACTGCTTACAGGCATGAATTCCATGGTCATAAACCAAACCAAAATCAATAATATTGAGTTGCGGAGATCTGCTACCAGACAGATATTTTTGCAAAAAGTTTAGGAAATATACCCCCTTTTTATCCACAAACTCCAAAGGATTAATGTCCCACAAATTATTTTTAAAAATCTTGATCTGGGAACCATCATCCTCTCAGAATCAGAGAGACGATTACCAGAAGTCACGCTTCCTCAAGCTAGCAGTTCATTGGCTCAGATTTAATGGCGAGCTCCTTCCTTCCTCATTCTCAGGGGACGAATAATACATTTTCTGGTCTGGAGAACTCAGTGGCTGTGCATTTGATATGTAGAGGCTGTGGCTTGGCTCACTCTCCGGCCTGGAGATGGCATCTGAAGTAATCCCAACCTGCATGGTTTGAACTGATAAGTCCTCCCGTGGAGAGATCTTGCATGGAAGAATTCCAGGCAAATTGCTCCATCACTTCACGGGCTGTCCATCTTATTTCAGTCACTCGGCCTGTTGTGCAAGGAAGTGGGTCTCTATCCTGGGCCTGCACACCTAATTCCATCACACTCCGCTGTCAATTCTAGATGATTTCACACTGGAGAAGGCCGAACAGCTGCCAGAGAAATGCCAGGTACAGGACATTTAAAGTTGTATGAAAAATATGAGTTCGGTATGTGTGTGCATTCAAAGAGAGATGAGTGACATGAGGATGAATGTATGTGAATGTGCACTGCTTTCTCCTCTCTGTGCTGTTCTCTAGAGTTAGTAGAATGCATTGGACTTGCAAGATTTTTCAACAGGCTCTACAGACACAACCAACGAGACCTCAAGAAATCAAACAGTACAGCAACAAGTGAATCTCACTTTTAACTCCTATGTTCACTGGTTACCTGAATGCAAATACATTTGCTAGCCTTCACACATACGGTATTACTTCAATAGACATAGTTCTTAGCCCAATATTTTTTTCTCCCCTTTCAAGATATTCAGAAAGACTGACTTTTTTTTGGAGTTTTGTTATTTTTAACCCAAAGTTTCCTGCAAATTTGAAATAGTCCTATGCCAATTCAGTCTGTCGATAAGTCAGTCAGTTCAATCAGTCAAATAAGTCTGATTGAAAATCTTATTTTTAAAATAAAATCATTTTGAATTGAGGCATTTTACAAACAGGTTTTCTCACAGCACTTCACAGTAGATATTTCCCGAATTGAAGAAAGAAAGAAAAAACGTTTAAATCAAATTTTTTTTTTTAAATACAAAAAAAGCTTTGCTGACCTCATAACAGGAGATCAAGCTGAGCTAATGGAAAACATCAGGATGGTGGAAAACAAAGTCATAAATAAATACATATTAGAGAAAATAGGCCAGCACTTTTTTATGGGTGTCAGGGTGACTCATGTCCCATGATGGGCAGCCCGATGCATAATTTACAAGAATGATGCATATCAAGCCAATGAAAATGTGGTATATTTGGTGATCTCACAGGCTTCCCAAACACTATAGAAAGTCATTGAGGCTTAAGTGGACTTCATCTCTTCAGAATCCAAGAAAGACACATTCCCCTTTGCAATGCAGAGCGCAATCAACCAGAGAAGCCCTGCATGATGAGGAGGAGACAACCCTGCTAACAGAAACCTTTCCATCTCTCAAAACAGGCCACAGTAATCAGCATGGTCAGGACTTGATACAAGACTGAGAGGTGAATGGTTGCCATAGTAACAAGCGAATTAGCACAAAATCAATATTTAATTGAGAAATGTGTTAATGATCCTCAGTTTGTAAATAAAATCACATCAACATACTGCCTTTAAACATGCAGGCCCTCTCAGTTGATTTGAGAAAACATAATTTCCCAATTGTGTTTAATGGGAGATTTCTAAAAATAATTTTAGTATATATGCCACCTTTATTTTTTTTCGATTCAAGGATTGTTTAAGTTCATCAAACCTGCAGAAAGACAGTGAAAGTGTTGAATGTACATTTGAATTTTGCTTTCATTTTGATTTAATTTTCAGAGTCAAAGGTGTAGCATGTAAATGTGCATTGTAAATATTTCACAGTGTATATACTTGAGATATTGCACCCCTTTGAAACAAAAGAGCTCACTTAAGTGCAGAACATAAGAACATAAAAATGTTTGATGATAGCAAAAGACCATTCAACCCATCTTGGCTCATCAGAAGAAGGACATAAAGGAAGAGTAATGGCAAAGAGCCTCCTTTGTTTTCCGTAAACGATTCTTGAAACAAGCCACAAAGGAAAACAGAAAACACAGCGCCTGTTTCCGAGCTCGAAAACACAGACTTGCCAATCATAACTCCCTCCTGCTCTCTTCCTCTCTCTCTCTCTGTGACAGTGATGCGTGGGCCCGCAAGAGGAACATCACCGCCGCAATTATTCCCCGTGAATGACAGCTGAAGGTGCTCAGGGTTGCAGAGGCAATGGAAACATCCATTGGAGAGCTCAATTAAAAGGAGGCCGCACATGGGATCCACCTCCCGTTCCCTGCCCACGTGAGCAGAAAAACAAGCTTCCTTTGAGAAGGGAACCCCCTGACCTCAGAGATCAGAGAGCACAAACCGAGCACTGCTTCTGGGGAGTGCTCAGACGGCGCGCAAGAGGAAAAAGTGCAATTTGTCTCCCGGTTCCATAAAACACAAAGAAAGTTGTCAAAGTGCCAATTTGTCAATAAAATAAAGTTTGAGGCCTGGGTAGAAAGTGTCTTTATTGCCCAGCTGGGTCAGGGTCTTGAAGAGAGAGAGAGGGAACCGCATTGACTGTTTTGATTACACAAGATGGAATTTCAAACAGGGAATGAATCACGTACAAAACAACTTTCAGGCTGACCTAAGGGCTTTTACAACAGTGAACTGTAATATTGTTTTAAAAAAATCAACCTTCGTAAGGCAACAGCTTTTAAGATGGCCATTTGCTGGCTTTGGAATGAAATTAGATTATCAAAGTAGAGCCTGGTTGTGTGTAGAATGACCTATTTGTGGTTACAGGGACAGCCTAATGCTTCGATATGAGTTTGGCGTATGGCTAAAGTATGGCTAAAAGGAATCTGATGAGGGTTATATGGGTCACACAACTGGGAATCATGGTATTTAACCTGAAATCTCACTAAATTTGCACCTTAAATGATGTCATTTCCATGCAATCAGATCCAGCACTCTGAATTGTTTCCCAAAAGTCATTGTCACCGGCTTAACCCAGTGATTTGCTTAATGACTGATATCCTTCTTCTATCTCATGCTGGTAAGAGATGAATACCTTGATTTAAAAGGTCAGGATTGTATCAAGTGGTCTTTCCGGCACAATCTCAGTGACACTCAAAAGAAAAGTGAGGAGCTGAAGTTTTCATCTGATATTCAGAGCACTCAATCCATTTGTGGCCAGCAATCTTCACAGAGTAACATTTTAATGAGGCTGAATGCTTGTCTTAAGCCATGAAATTACCATAAAGACAGTAATCATTACCCGACTGAAGAAAAAAAAAACAACTTCTGATGGGCATTAAGATGCAGCACGAGTCTGGGATACTGTTGCATCCTCTCCCTTTCAAATGGCAAAAAGATTAGTATCAAAAAGGGCACTTCTCCTTCACCATACGTTGTTTGGAGAGGTTTCTTTTCCTGTAACTGGTGAGTTAACCCCTCATACGTTACTTTGAGCATGGAGAGCTCAGAACAAGCACAGAACACAGCCTCCACTGCTTATGTCTGTGAGTCAGGCAGATAAACTATGATGGCCATTGCATCTGATGTCTTGAGATTGTCAGAACATGTCGGCCTATAATTTACTGAATCCACCCAACCTGCCTCCAAATATCTGAAGACCCCAGCTAACTCCCTCAGGAGACTTTCTTATTATGTCCACTAAAAAGGAGGGCTGTGAAGTGCAGCAAAGAGCAGAAATTGAGTTATCTGGGCCACTTCACCATCCAAGCAAAATGAAACCTGTCTCTCCTGGAAAGTGGAATTCAAACACTAAACACGAAAACCGTTCAAAATGGTCTCATTTGCTTGTAAAGGCCCAATCTTTGCTGTGTTGAAGTGTTCTAAGAACTGCAACAATACATGGCATATAACCCCTACAACTTCTTTGCAAAACAAAAAGGGGCCACTCTCCCACTGGATGAAATATGTGCTTTTCCCTCATGAAAGGGACTCATTTTAATAGTAAAGCCACCTCCTAAATGGCAGAATATAATTGATTTGCTGAATATCAGAAGGAATTTAAATCCCTAACTTCACTGAAGACTGAGGAGATCATCCTTAATGAATATTCATCCTTTTAGCATTGATCTACAGTCTTCATTTTCAAATAACTGACTAACCCAAACTATATACATCATATATATATATATATATATATATATATATATATATTGTTGAATTTAGTGAACTTGATGGTGTCTGCTATTAAGTTGTCATGGAGATGTTTACAGTATTTGCCATAAGGATTTTTGACTGTGATGACAGCCTTTCAGTATTATAAATGAAAATATTTCAGGCATTTAGCAGACGCTCCTACTTAGAGCAACTTATGGAGCTTTTTTGCATTTTTTACAGAGCATCCATTTAAGCAGCTCGATATACAAACACTGGAGCAATTTTGGTTAAGTACATTGCTCAACAGTACAACAGGAAAATGAACCTACTAGCTTTAGGTTACAAGTCCAGTTTCCCACCCATTACACCACACTTCCACCCAGCCTAACACCACCCAGCAATCCTCATTTAAAATGAAGATATGCAGTAGTACAAAAGCATACAGGAATATGTGTTTAGGTTAGTGGGACACTAACTCTTATTTTAAATCATGGACATGCGGTTTTTGACTGTACTAGGAGTTTAATATAAATGTATCACACACTGTAAGCCCTCTAACATTGTGTGCTTTTTCTTCTTCTGAAGGAATCACCTCCCTTCCAAGCAGTGAAATACAGGTGACTTATTTGTTCTGAAACAAATTGTATATGACTGATATAGTAGTGTCAGTGAAAGACATGCATGACATACATATGTCTCTTAAGGTTCTTGCCTTTTTGATTTGAAGAACTTTTGCCTTGAGTCAGAGTCCACCGAAAGGCATAAATAATACAGATTCAAACACAAGCCGACTTATGTATGTAGCATACCAATCTTGAGGGGAACGGAACGTATGCATGAAGCCAGCCAAATTGGCACAGCTTGACAGCGTTCAGTATGCGAGACCAGAGCACCGCATCACCGAGGCAGTAAGTCCCCGCTACATTCTCCCTTTTATTTTCCAGCGGATGATCTCATCCAGGTGGGTTCTTTTGCACCGCCGCACGGAGGCCGAGACAAAAAAAGAAAGCGTATCTGAAAGGGACTGTTCGCCAAGAGATGGAATCAGTAATGTGCTACTCAACTCCTGACCTCCAGTTGCCAGGGGAGACAAGCTGAGAGAGGCAGCGCCATTAACTGCCTCTCCTCTCATTCCTCTCCCCATCAACGCGGCCCCGAAACCCCCCCCCCCCCCCCGGCGTGCGTATCTCCTCCAGCGCTATCAGTGCTATAACAGCGTCTCCTGGTCAGGCCCAGATCTGGAGGACCGCGCTGCTTCCCTCAGGTGGCATGTGACATGACCTGCGCTGTAATGACAATGCCTACCTCCAGCAATCCTGCGGTTGCCAGCACTAGGCGACTCCTTGCCAACAGGCCCCCATTCCTACCCCCTACCCCCCCTCCACACAGAAACATGTTGGCATTCCTTTCTGTGGCCCCTTATTGGATGGCGATAGAGGGCAGTGCATTTTTAGTTATGACTGAATAATTCTCTTTTGAATGGCAGCTCATACAAATTACAAAGAAAATATTCCCTACGAACTTAATGAAACTGCAGAATGCTATTAGCATTTGATACAAATCAGTACTCATCCATGCCAGGGTTTATCCATTTAATAGTCTTCTCAAATAAGCCACATTTATTATCTGGGGGTTTTCTTGATGTGCCAGGGTTGGGGTTGGTCAAGGTTCCTCAGCTCGTAGGTGCAATACCTACAGGAGACACCTACATGATACCAGTTATTCACAAGGAGAGCTATCACTGTCAGTGAATCAGCACTAGCTCTTCTATGGTACAACTTGGCCTGTTATGGAAAAATGTCAAACCTAGTCTAGCTTGCAATGCTGTTTCAATCTATTGATTTTTATGTTGCAAAGCTTAAATCTGCCAGCAGCAGGAAAAACAGCTGACCAAATGAACAAACCATGACCATTTGTCAACAGTAGCTAGACATGCCAGCCTCTTTCTGGGCATTTGGATGCATCATGCATTGCAGCATTGCGAATAAAATCACTGGTTCTCAGTTTGTCATTGATTCAATCAATAGTTTTTCTTTTTGAAATTTAGAATTTTTACATCAATGCAAGCTTTTTATTTTATTTCATTTCATTGTGTTTTGTTTTATGTTCATTTATTTTTCATAAACTTTTTATGGGCAGTTAATTTTGGTGATTGACAATCTCAACAACCTGTGTTTGTGGAACAGAAACTGTGCAACTATTCATATGATGCAAGGCATGTATTCGAGGCTGTGTATTTTTCCTATCATGCGTTGCATGGCTGTTGACCACAAATTTATCATTGGGATCATAAAGTATTTACATATTTGTAATATATGTAACATGTTCTGATATGAAACACAGAATACATAAATCGTAATATGTGAAAGTTGTGGATCTCTGTGAACTGAATTCTCCTAAAACAATATATTTTCAGCTTCCTATGAATAATCCAATTTACAACAAGATGTAAATCAGTTGGCTGTGTATGGGCACGAAACTGAAACTGAAAATGAAACACGTTCAGAAAAATTATGCCCGGAAAAAAAATTATAATATTAACTGCAATTCAGCCTCATAATATCACACATCAAATGAGGACGGCAAAGGTAGACACAGAAATATTCATTCTTTCATGGTGAAATCACCTTAAATCCTGAAGATTAATACGAGCTCGGCTCACAGAATTACAATATCAAAGGGAAGGTATTCCATTCATATCTACTGTTAGCCCCTTAATGACATTTGAGTCTTTGGGTTTGCTTTATTGAATGCCAGCAGCACAATGTGTAATTGTTCTCCTCTCCAGGCACATGAAAGGCTTAAAGATTGCCTTTGTAATGTGAGGAAACAAAGCGGAGGCACTGAAAACCTGCCTCGATTGAATAGCCTCTCCGTGTTGGATCTCGCTGGCACGTTGGCTGCTCAGCTTGCCCTGCTAATGTCCACATCCAGTGCTGTCAGCGTCCGCCCTCCTCTTAGCCCCACTAGAGCCATTACTGCTTCAACGGCCTTCCGAAGGCTGCCAGGTCTCTTGCTATTTCCCTGTGCTATGATAGCTTCCCATCAGAGATGCCTGGCAATGAGGCAGCAGCAGGAAATTGCCTGTTACAGGTATGCATAACTGACTATCCCAGCCATATTCCACTCACTGAAACTTCAGAGAAGATTGATGCAACTTATGAAAACGTATTAGTACTAACAATAATATTGTGTCTCTGTACTGTACTGTGAATTTACCCCAAGAAAGGTATGCCGGGAATGCATATATCCTTGTGTAATAATATGTATTATGCAAACTGAACTTAAAAACAGTTCCAAACTAACCCATACAGTATATAAGTCTAAAAATGAGAGCTCAGGGATTACGCTTGGGGTTAACACCCATCATAGTTAACATTGTATTTGTAATGTTCCTACAAGTGTTTTCTTAATACTTAATGCTGAAGACCATCACCCAAGGGGAATCCGATCAACAAGAGAAAAAAAGTGTAATATGAGGACACTAAAATCACTGTATATCTGTCTGTGATTTGAATGATTTATAGCCAGTGTTAAGAATTAGCACAGACATTCATACAGTCAGTGGCTGCCTACAGTAGAATTAATTCCAAGGGTAGTTTAATATTAGGGTTTACTAATACAACATGGGGCATGAAACAAAGAAACAAAGATTTATTTTTCAGGCCCAGTCAGTGAGTCTTTCTGATTTTCCTTCTTTGTACCCAATGTGAAGGAACACGTGAACCTTTGCTTTCAGTGGGAGCAGCGCGGGGTAGGACACTGACATCTCATTAATTCATCTCCCTTATGCAAATGAGCCGCATGCTAATGCGTGTACCGAAAGCAGGTGATCAATCTGCTAATAGCATTCTGCAATTTTTACTCATTAGGAACATTCCTGTCGGGGAAACAACAAAGTGCAGTCTCTCATTTTGGCAATTAAGGACTAATTCGACAAATGCACTAATAGGTATGGAACGAGATGGCTTGCGATTAAAATTGTTTTTGTAGAGATTCAGATGTAACATCATGAAAATGTTGCCTGTACCTCTTGCTTCCTTTTGAATCGATACATTCATGTGAGCCCAGGTTTTCCACATTCTGCATTATCTCCCTGCCCACAAAAGTGGCTAGTCAAGGGGAAAGATGTGTTCATAGCCTGTGGTCTGTGTATTACCGAGGAATAATGTCCACTCACTTGGCACATTGTGCACCAATTATGGTCTTGCTTCCAAATTCGATTGGTTTTCCGTTATGTATTGTTAACTAGCAGACCCTAAAACTATCCTTTGTCTCTTGTATCCCACGAGCTGTCCTTTCTATTTTTAAGCAGTGATTTTTAGTAATTGACTATGCACCATTTAGCTTCGTGACTCACTGCATGGGTCCTTGGCTGACGATGACGATGACGATTGCCACGTTCATCCACACGACATATGAATAATGTTGCACATGCGTGCTTTGGTGTACAGTAACATGTTATGAGGAATTTAAATGCATGTTTACAATTAAAAGACGTGTATTACTAGATAATCTATTGACAGGTTCATCAAACTAATAACTGACCTTAGAATTGAAACATTTTCACGCTGAATATAAGTTATCCCATAGGAATGTTTATTATCACACATGATGTCAACCATGCAGTACGCCTGAAAGAAGGCAAGGTCAAGAGTGCAGCAAGAATTTAAGGTGATTATCTATAAACCATAAACCATGTTCAATGAACAGCACCATAAAAGCAAAAATAGTCATTTCAAAGGACTGAGCAAAAGTCTACCCCAAACTGAATTGTCACAGATGTCAATGAATCAATGAAAAACAAAAGTTTAAAAAAAAAAAGCCAATGTAATTCCACTACCATTATGTCATATTCATACATTTATTGTTTCAGTTCGGGAAAAATATAGCCATATCTTCATTGCCTGGTCTAGGTGAGAGAACTTATATTTCACAATAACAGTCAGATCTTTCTGTATTTTTTCTCTGTTTAATGACAAAGGTCAGCGCTACACATACAAAGCAGCAGAGGCAGCAGTGGAAGAAAACACATTTTGGCCATTGCTGCTGCTGAATTGCCAGGTGCTTATGTTTCCCTGGGTCTGATAACAAGCGTAATGGCTCCTCATTGCCGAAGCCAGGCAGAGTGTAACGACTCTGTAATCATTCTAACAGCAAAGAAAGCCTTAGTCTATGATTGTCACTTGTAAGTTTTTTTTTTTTGTTTTTTTTTAGGAGGAGGGAGTACGGGTGGTAGGTGAATCGTTCTTCAAGCTATTTTACTTGGATGGATTTTAACAAGGCTTAATAAATCATCGGAGAGCGTTGTTTTTTTTATGAAGTTCTGAATCTGTCCTGTCAAAGCCTAGGAAGTCTGATCTGAGCCAGCTAGAGAACACTCAGCTTTCATCAGCCTTATCTCCTTCTGTATTGGTTTATGGCCTGACAACCAAGAATGTCAATGGATTGAAATGTCACAACGTTGCTTCTCTCTTTTTTTCATATTTTATGTGCAATATCCCCCTGTGCAGTCCTGGAGTTCAGGGAGAGTTCATGTTATTTGTCTAACAGAGCATCCTGTCCTTGAATCTCATAAAAAAAGGGAGATCAAAGGGGTTTTGTGTGTTACGATCGGCAAATTAACCGCTAAAAATACATTTTGAGCATTAAAGCTATACTATTAGATTTAATTTAGAAGCAGTTACTGCACTATTCTGGTAAACCATTTTTATTGCTCTCATATTTTAAAAAAGAATCCTTGAAGTTTTTTTTTGCCATTTTAAACCCGTTAAGAAATTTAAGTGCGCTGCATTTCATACCTGGGCACACTAGAAGCCTCGGCAGGAGTTTACAATGTAATTATCCATTTAAAGGTTATTTGCGGCATTGAGCCAGTTTGAGGCTTTCATTCTGTGCCTGAGAAAGTTAATAGTTTAAAGAAAGCTATAAACCTGTTGGACCGCTGCCACCAGAGTGCTGTTTCAGAACTCCCCCTTATGAAAATGGACAGCAGAACTGCAGGCATGTACAACAATTATGCTCACGGAGAAAACGGTGGGGATGGACAAACTTGTTAGAACACAGCTCCCTTCAAACAAGTTTTCAAAGTACACAAAATGTCAGCACTTAATCGTTCTGAGTTAATTCAGGGTGTAACTGTGATCCCTTTAAGAATGTAAGGTTTTATAATAATTTTGACAGGGCAATGGCCAACATCCAGTCAAGGGTAATTATCTCTGCACTGATGGCTTGTAGATGTGTTGAACTTTTATCCTGTCATTATTTCACCATGATTGCTTCCATAAAAAAGCCAATTGGTGTCAACTGTTCCGGAATTTGCATGAAATGTTGATTTTTCTGTCACACTCAATAAAGGAGTCATCGGAGAAAATGTTGATGGCAACAAACAACAACATTTAAAGCAGCTGGAGAACAGCAGTTCTATACCTTCCTGCCTGGCACTGTGGTTGGTAAATTGATCATAATGGTCGTCAGCACTGAGCCATCTTCACAGAGACGACAACTCGCGCAGACAGGCTGTAAATTAAGATTAAGATGGATTTGTTTTCAAAGTACGAGGCACAATATTTGCTTGACAGTGCGTGATTTTGAATGTTCTGTTCCACAGCATGACCACAAAGGCTTGCAGCAAGCAATGAATAGCATGTGCAAATATAACCTGAATCAGGCAGCGGGGTAGTGCAAAATGTAATTTGGAACTCCACAATACCTGTAATGGAACTGCAATTTTAACAAGCCTTGATAGTGAGAATATTCTACACCTTCAATAGAATTATTTTCAGCTGCTGTGTGTGTTTGAAATATGAAATATGAAATAGAAAAAGAACTGCTGAGGAAGTCGTTGGTGGCATATCGGTTTGGAAACCGGGCATGTAGCTCCATGGTTGTACCACTGCAGTTGTATGCTTGAGCAAGGTACTTAACCTGATGTGCTTCAGTGAATATCCAGCTGGCTATTGCATGCAAAGAATGTAAGTCGTGTAAGAGCAGCTGCTAAATGCCTCAAAATGTATGTGTAAACAAATATTAGAGATTAAACTTCCACACAAATAGTAGACTACAACTTTGCCTATACTGTATATGTCAATATGACAAATTCATACAGGTATTCCTTTCCTGTTAGCATATGCTTGATGACCTAATTGTTATTAATTACGATAAGAAATTATAAGTCAATAAAAGCAGAATGGAGGGACACAAAAAATATATATATAATTATGGGATTGGCTGCAATAATGAGAACTTCGTTCCCTTGCTTTTGTCAAATCTCACTAGGATTCCTCACTCTTCTGAAAAGTAACCTGATAATTTTCATTTAAAAAGAAGAGATGAAAATGATATTACCCAGCAGGTGGAACAAATAGGTGTGCTTCCATTGCAGGCTGAGACGGCAGCTCCGCTGATTTTTTTACGCACGCTGGCAGTGCATCAGCTCCAGCCTCTGCCGTTTCCACATATCACTCCTCACATTTACAACGTGAAAACAATCGGAATGGCCGTCAGCACGCGATAAGACATGTTTATGCTAATTAAAAACGGGCGATGAACCGTGCAGGCAATCGTGGTCGCGCTTTCTCCGCAATCTCTGCAATAAATGAGGAAATTTTCAGGGACTGATATTCTTTAAAGCCTGCCTGCGAATATCAGCGGGTCTTTCGGTGAAATGGTAAGGAGTTTTCATTAAATAAAATGGGAAGCATTTAAAATGGGCCATTTTGAAGAAGCAAGTTGGACTGAAGGCAAGTATATAAGTAAATTTGTAGTACTCCTACTACATATATGTGGCTAAAGGCTGTTCCTCAGGGCTTTATTCATGATCCTAATCTATACTACTGTATGCTTGTTGTCTCAGAGGGATATTTACAAGCAAGCAGTCCCTTCATTAAACATAGAACGAGTGCAAATAAGGAACGATAAAGTAATATGTTCATATAAGTGCACAACTAATACTGTATGTATGCATGCATTTATCAATACACAGATGTTTTACTATGTGGTCGGGGGAATGGGGAGAAAGTGGGTTAAACAAAAACAAAATAGTTGGCACCATCATAATAAATGCATGAGATGGTTCCCATTCATTTTAAGATGGGAGGCATCTGAATAACACAAGATATTTCAGGTGAAATTCTCAGTAGAATAAGGGGGCATAGGTAGAAAATTGCAAAAGGAAAATTATGCACAGATAACAGGAAGGACTTCTTTAGGCAGGGAGCAGTCAGTGTGTTACAGCTTGCCAGGTCATGTAGCCAAGGCAGAGACTCTCCGGGTGTACAAGTCCAAGCTTGATGGGAAGCTATATACTCTCTAGTACTCTCTAGTCTCAGGGTATAAGCTTGGCCTTGGGTCTATTTTTTCAAGTTAATAGTTTGTGGGCCAGTTAGGCCTACCTGATTTCTTGTTCTATCATTAGGCCTACATTACAGATTTCACAGAAAATGTTGATTACATATTCTAGGCTAAAATTCAGTCTGATAAAATAATCAGTATCTGTTGAAGTATGTTTTTACTGTGGCACCTGTGATTATGTTGGTAGTATGTCTCAAAACATGCATTGTGCACTTTGTTGTCTCCTAGATCATGTAAATCCAGACAAGTTGTCATATCAAGTGTTTTTGGCGCCCCGGTTTGGCTGTATTCTGTGTGAAATAACCGGTACACAGATTTTCCACACATCTAAATTTATATTCTACAATACAAATTCAGCTTACAGTATGTTACATAGCCTGTTTGGAGAGACTTGATATTGAACGTAGGAGGAACGTATTACCAGCCTGTCAAGATTCACCCCATTTTATATTAACGTATACAATAAAACAGCATCACAAATTCAAAAAGAATTTCTCATGCATTTGCTTGTGTTGAATTCAATTACCTGACCTACGGATTGACCGTGTGTTGAGTTACAAGATTCTAGAGGGAGAAAAGACTCTTCAACTCTTCATATTGCCCTTGATTGCGACTGTCTAGGTCATAGGCAGTCAATTACAGAGTGCTTAAATCCATTCCATTACTTGTCCATGGATTAAGTAAGCTGATTATGTGGGTGCCTGGCAATTGACTGCCCCAGTATGTCTGATCCGCGCGTGGCATCATATCGCTTCACGAGAGATCCAGGTTCATCTCATTCTCCATTACGGTATGGTAATATATTCAAAGTAGTTCACTGCTTTATCGCATTGATCTTACCGGAGGATTTTTCCGCCCGTCGTTGTAAAGACACATTAGACCCCTTTCAGACACAGCCTTTTCTGTTCTGTAAAATGCTGCGGAGAATTTGTTTGATTTCACAAAACATCTGAGGGTAAGACCCCAGGGAAAGCTACAGCGAGGAATAATAAAAACAGTGATACAGGAGTAATCCTTTTGTGTTGCATCCTGGAATTAGAAAGAGTGGAATTGCTCAGAATGGAGCGCTGTTTAGCAGTATCGCAACATACAGATAGGGGGAGCTGTGAGAAAGTCTGACGTACCTGTAGGCAATATGACAATGAGCAATAGTATTTTTGTATGGATAGACGAAAGATGGCACCAGTGCTTAAAATGGCAGCTGGAATCTGGAAAATCCTTGAGGCAGGGCAGTGGTTTTGTTACATTTTTCTTACTTTCAGAGTGTGCCAGTTAAGAGCTTCACATTTCAGCTCCAGTTTGGCTCCCCATAATTTGGTATGTCAAGCAAAGATCTGTGACCGGAGGATCTTTTTCTTCAAAAGAAAGCTGTGTTAACATTTTATTTTATTCCCATGGTGGATTTCACTGATTTGGTTTGCAGATTTTTTTGTTTTTAATATTCATACAAAATCTGAATATTAAAACTTGTTGGAAAACTTTAGGCATTAAAAACAGCAACGTAGGAATATTCAGGTCTCTGCGAGGCATCGGCAATGCTACAACAATAGAAATGGAGCTGACGGAGGACTAAAAAATATTCACATCCACCAGCATCTTTTGCTGTGGTCATGAAAATTCAGCAGATTTATCTGGGAATACATTTTTGTATTCTGTTATTGACTGCACTTGTTGGCGTTTTAATATAATATTCTGGAGAGGACTTTTCTGCAGATCCATACACAGTTTCTGCAATGTTGTGTCTACAGTTACATCATGTATATTTAAATATAAATATCTCACATACTTGCACTCTTCTGTGTCTGCTGTACCTTGTCCATCACATCTCCTCCTTTCTGACTATGCCTCCATTCTCCAATGTTCTTTATAACCAGGACAAGCTCCTGGATGATGATAAATATTCAAGTTGTTCAATCGTTATATTATTATTATTATTAGGAAATCCTTTCAGTAAATTTATAATATTTATTACTGCATAATAAATAAAATTAGTGTTACCTACACAGTAACAGAGACTATATTATTCTACAGAGGAATAAAGGCTCTCTCAGTGTAAAAAGTCCTCAATTCCTAAATTTATACATGTGGTTATGCCTGAAATATAATGTAGGGAAATGGCACATCTTTTTGTTTTTAGCCTTAACTATTCTAACATTAAAACATTTTATTTAAAAAAATAAATAAATATTTTACAAAAGCAAAAAAATATGTACTCTAAGCTCAATTGTGGGCCAGGTTCTACATTAGTTAGAGTGTATGTGTCAGTGTGGTGCTCCCTTGGGTGTAAGGTATATCTACATTACAAATTACTATCTGGTAGTTACCTCATTATGCTATTAGCTTGTAAATATTTTTTTTTATTTGACTTAATGTTACATTAGCATTCAGCAGCTGATGCCTTCTGGATCTGAGGGGATTTGCGAGAGAGCTACGTGCCCAAGTCTCGAACGCGACAGCTTCACGTGCAAGTAAACAGTTTACCCGAAGAGACCGGTGCCAATGAAGGAGCCATGGCATTGGCGCGCGTCACCTTGGGAACGCAACCACGTGATCCCGCTTCCCTCTGATGTCAGCGGCACATGCAGACTTCGGGGAAGGCCTCTGATGAAAATCTCCTATGATAGAATACATTTAACTTTACGAGGACTCTGGGGTGTGCGCGCCAGAACTGAGGTTAGTGCCACAAGAGAAATACTTACTGATATTATCCTTTTACTACGAGGAAATTTAACACCTCCATGTTTATATTGTTTTTCATTATGAATATTCCACATACTGCATATTATCCTTGCCTATGATGTTGACTTTGTTAAATACTAAATATTTTACTCTTCCAATAATACAATTGCAATTGAGCGCAATGATTCTATGTAATGCTATTAAGAAATATCAGCTTATGTCGAACATATAATGCAAAACTGATGAGAAACCAAAATCCTGAAATCTTTTGAGGTTTCAGATGCAGACCTACTCCAACTGAATAGGATTGCACAAGCATATTGGCTTTAGACATGATCGCAAATCACATGGCCTTGGCTTTGAATGCCGACGCCCAATGTCACGCCGCACATTAACCACGAAATGCAAACCATGCCCATGGAAAATAAGGTTGTTCTACCAAATCCCCTGGCAATCTCTGAAATCTGCGTCTGAGTGCAGCCTTTCTTCTTTAAAGAGTTGGCTGTTTAAGTGAGACTGGGCGCTGGGAAGTGGCCATTTTTGCACGGCCTCACATGACAACCACAAATTTTCCCGAATACAGGGGTGTGTGAGAGACATTTGAGAGTTCCTCAGAAGCTGCTAAGTTTATATAAGTTGGGGCAGAGTTCCAGACAAATGTTTCAATGTGGACTGCAAGGCTTTCTGGCAGCCTGCTGGATCCAGGTACTTTAGTAGTGCATTATGAATTAAGCAGAGAGCTTCCACTCTGTCAGATAGATCTAATCATGTTAAGCGAATCTGCCTTTTAACGGCAGCGTTCTCCCTAGGGATGGTGATGTATGGAGCAGAATAGTGCAAAACAGTAAGAGAATAGCTGTATCTTGGCTCAATGGGCGCTCAATGAGATGTTGAGAGTCGCCATTGTTTTGAAACGAAGAGCTTTTGATGTGGCCTCAAAGACATTTCCAAGTCATCAATCTTCAGCTGACATTATGCAGCTATGCGGCAGACTGAAAAAAGGAACAACAATAAGAACTGGGCCAAAAACAACACAGTAACATAGTAGGCCTTAAATCTGATCGAAATTAATAACATAATGGCTGTATACTGTCACTGATATGGACACATTAACCAAGGGATATGTATTTGGTTTATTGTCCTGTAAGTACCTTTGATTAAACATAGGTTTTTGGTTTCTGAACAAGCATTTAGATTCAAAATGCAAGACTCTTGAAGGTTCTAGAGGCCTTCAAGAGGAATTGGGAAGCCATTGACTGCGCAGATGTGACAGTTTAGTGTTCATCTTCAACTGGGCCCAGATGTGATTGAAAGGTCATCATATGAGCGATTTTTACTTTTATTGCTATTGCAGAAACTCTTATCCAGAGACCTACATAACTTACATTTTTTACAATAAATCAATTCATACAGCTGGATATTTTACTGAAGCACTTCAGGTCAAGTACCTAGGTCAAGGGTGTCTTGCTCAACGATGTCCCACCTGGGAATCAGTCCAGCAATCTCTGAATAACAAGCCCAGTTTCTGAACCATTTTGAAACAGTTTCTGCCTATGCTTAAATAATGACTTATCATGGCTCCTCATACCAAAGTATAGGAAAAGGAACCGGGGGTTAAAAAGCCCCTGCTTCCAAATCTTTCAAACCACTGCATTAGCCAGTATACCTAAACGAGACGCAGAGTTTATTTGTTGACAGAAGTCAGACAGTGTCAAATCAATATCTGTTATGCTGGAAATAGTGGAGAAACGGCTCCATTGATTGAATTGGCATAATTCCTGGCATTCAGGGAATTTGCTTTGCGTTCTCCGGGCTCTCTGGGAAACCGCTTTGGTGATTCGGTGTTTGTCGACTGTCTCATTTTCCAGCCGCTCAGTCAGATTATTGCCTCTGCGAGATGCAACAGAAAAGAGGCCACAGGCCATGTTACCTCGTATTGCTAGAAGATTCTATCTCGTCAAGCAACGCTGAAGGGAAAATGAAGTGGGAATGGACATCGGTGCTCTGAAACCGATTGACATGAGGGATGGATAGGATGAAACATGGAAATACAAAAGAGGAAACACTACCTCTGGGTCGTATGTAAACTGTGGGGCTTTAAGCGATCGAAATAGGGTGCGTAAAAACACATGTTCATATTGCTAATTGTCTGGCATTTGCCCGATAAACAAGCTTGAAGATGTTCTGTAAATAGGGGTTACTCTTCAGCTCCTGGTTCCTTTGACATAATTCAGCTTTAATGGGATGGCATTTCCATTGAAACCTTAGCATACTACATATGGGCATTTTACAGGGATACAACCGAGACCAAACTTCTCCAGCTGCTTTAACTTATTTAACGTTGAATGTATAAATGTAATGCAACAGTTGTGAGGTAACCACCATGTAAAGATAGAATCAGTTGCCATTTTTTCTCTTCAGGTAAAACAAAATGACAAATAAAACTAGATTCAGTAGGATTAGCAGTTTAAAAGCCAGTTATAGTTTCCACGATCTGTAAACTGTTTTAAAACTGCATGTCAGTGAAAATGATCAGCACTGTGTTGAGTGGTTAAAGGCACTTTAACACTGTGACTGCAAAGGGGAATATTGCACTGCATGTAGCCATCACACATCTACAGATACTTAAGTAATTAGATACCGCAAGGAAATAATTGCTGCTATGCCATAATGTGTCCAGATGCTCAGCCTGTACGATACCAGCCCTAGAATTATGATGATGTTCAAAACAACCATTATTTCCTCAGTTGCTGATCATACAATGGAACCTTGCATTTATTTAGCTTTCTCGAATGCACAAATGCACAGAATTCCTGATTTTTTTCCATTTAATCTCTATTTATTAATTCTGTGGATAAAAAACTAAGCATGTGTTTGGGCATGTGTTATGTTTTTTTTCTCTCTCATTAAGCGATATTTTGCCATGACAACAGTCATCTGTTTTCTTCAAAGAGGAGGTGATACAGATGTCCCATTTGCATCTGTATTGGATTTTACGCTGAAATCGATAGTCCTATTTAGTTGTGATAACCTGCCATGCGGTGAAACAATTGATCCTTAAATGAAAAATGTAAATCGATCTACTCGACCCTGAGACCACAACAGCAATCAGCTGCTAGCCCACCGTAGCTGGAACCATTAGATCAGATTTCCCTGCTGGCTCCCTGCTGGTCAGAACCTGCCTACAGATATTCCGTTCCAGGTCAAAGGTCAATGGAAGGGAGGAACCTGTAGGTACTTTGGTTGTGGTGTAGTCAGGCTGTCATGGTGATAGAAAGCTGTCTAATGAATCTGGGTACTTCAGCTATAGCTCATCAATAAAGCTATTTAGGGAAATGTTTTCTCTGGACACTGGCCTCTGCTATTTATCTTAATTTCCATTATTAGGCATTCAGCATTGATTTGACATTAATAGAGTCAGTGAGAAAATGGTTATCTTTAGAAGTAGGATGTGAAGTAGGATCTGTTTTTGCTTTGCTTTTCATTTTGTACACATCTTATTTGCATATCTCTCCAGGGTGTTATGGTTTACTGAAGACTATATTATAGTATAGAATACGTGAAGACTAGCTCCAATCCTTACAATTGCGTGGTGTAGCATTGCTTGTACATTGCAGCAAAGTCACAACAATGTCATTCCGTTAGCCGGGATCCAGACGGGGGAGCGCTCCGCCGAGGAGAAGCGATAGCGCTTTGTGCTTCCCTTTTTTTTAAAAGCCTATCTCCCTCGGCAACAGTGAAAGCGCAATAAGGGACCGGGAGCAACCACCCCTGGAGTCCCACAGGAAAGCTATTTTTCACAAAGCACCTCTGAGTGGCAGATCGGCGGCTTTGGCGGCGGGGTGATTAGATTCATTGGACTGCGCAGTGAATGCATGGCTGCCGTTAGAAGAAGAAGAGGAAAAAAAGGATGTGTGTGCAGTCGGGATCGGCCGGGCCCTTTGTGGCATAAAAGGTTCAGCCCCCCTATATGGCACTTGAATGAGACCCGGGTTTTAATCCCGTCCGAGGCACAGCTTTCACGGGGCAGCAGTCGGGTCAGCTCGGCCCCCTGGGGATGCGCCGGCTACGGGAAAAAAAAAAAAACATATTTCCTTTCCGTCTCCCCTCTCTCTCTCTGCGCTGTTCTGACAGGCCACCTTGCTTATTGTTCTCCCCGGTGCGACCTTTATCACATAGGCAACACCTCTGCAGACGGAGAGGGAGAAAGAGACAGGAAAAGAGGGCGAGAAAGAACGAGAGGCGAATGGAGGGAGAGAGGTGGTATGTGTGTGTGCGCGTGTGTGTGTGTGTGTGTGTGTGTGCCTGGCTGTTTACGTTTTTTAAATTGGGATGTGCGGCCGACGTATCGTCGCGCATCAAGTATCTCTTCCCAAAGCAATTAAACGTTTGACGGCTATTTAATGATGTCACCGATTCACACTGTCTCCGTATCATGTGCTCGAAAACAACTGTGACAGGAGTCTGCTGGTGCTGAGGCTGGGCCAAAGTGCAGTCTGGGCGTGAGAGAACACTGGTCTCGCTCGGCCTCACAGACACTGGGCCACAGTTACAGTCAAGGGCAGAGGGCTGTAACCTGACACAACAGTGCCCTCTATTGGACCTTGGGGAAACTGCATTTTATAAGAAACAAACAAAAACAAAACAAGACAAATGTCCGATTAGCCTCACTTTCCAGTTATATGTCAGGCCTGACAACATCTTGTGAGAAGCTTGCTTAACTAAGACAACTGGCATAAAAAAACTGTGAGTGTTTCACTCATTCAATCAGCATGCAATAGGCATTTCCAATTATCAAAGAACCAGTGCTTAAGAAGCGATGTTCCTCTCTCTACATTTCCGGCAGTCTTAGCTCAGTTACATGCATTCTGTCATTCTGTCATGTATGTAAGACAGAGTGAGACAAAGCTAACACACTGCTAGTAAGCCAGGCTAGCGATGGTAGGCTGTACGTCTACAATCCATTTGTGCTGAAAAACAATGCAGGCGCTCTTGCCTATGGCATTGCATGCTATTGCGACCAGATGCAATTTCATCACACCCTTATCTAGGACAACTTATTTAGCATATATCCCACATTACCCTTTATATAAAGTCACACATTATACCGAAAGAGTGCGGCATTAGCATTTTGCTTGTTGGCACTGCAGTACCATGCCCACCAGGGATTCGAACCTGCAAACTCTCCCTGTTCTATTCTTCTGTGAATTTGAAGCCAGCTGAGGCTGTTGGAACAAAAGGCCATACAGTACCATACGTTGGTGCCTGCTGCTTCCACGTCCGTGAAATACGTAAACATTTTAAAAAAGCATTTTTTTGCAGCCACTGCTTCGCTGAAAAGGTTTTCATGATCATTTATGTTCCACACTGTGTCCAGTTTGTCTCAAGACATTTTTATTTTCCGTGTTCTGCCAGGGGCCTTTGAAGGAGGAGGCTTCGGTTCCGCGGCGGCGGCCCAAGAACGTTCCGGAATGACGGAGGGCGGAAGGACGCGGAGCTGACAGATTGCGCTAGCCTCCCGCCGCTCCGGGAGCGTGCTGTTTAAGGTAGCGCACTCCATTACTGCCTCCCCGACTCCGCCCCAGGATGGACGGCCCGCGCTCCTCGGCCTGTCAGAGATGGATGCTCCCCATTTCACGTTCGGCGGCGCGTTGCCGAACACCTGAAATAAACATGAATGCGCCCCGCCTGCCCCCGCCAACGATGCCGCTCTCCACTGTCTCTCCAGGTGTTTCCGCTGTGGAAAGTCTCATTAGACAAGGCGAGCCACACCCCCCCACCCCACCCTTAAAAAAAAGGCCACTGACAACCTCCACCCCTATGCGACCCCCCCCTCCAGCACCCCCACCTCTGTGACCCTCCTGTCTGACACTTTGACACTGTCTCTCATTTGCTCTGTTGGTGCGGACTGCCTCTCCATCTTCTGGATGGCTGCTCCCAGTCGTTTTGCAGCACCTAGTGTTTGTGCCCAGCCATAGCATTTGCCACAAAACAGTCACCGCGTGCAAGTTGGGAAGAACAGTATGTGCGCACACGTCAGGGTTGCTGTCAATTCAGAATTTTGGAATTGATTCCATTTCAATGAACAAACTGGACTGGGAATTTGAATCAGAATTTCACAACACGTCCAGGATGCATAATTTGAATCTGAACTGTGATTTGAAGAACCAGACAGACCTTCACATTTGTTCAGCTTAATTAATGGAACTATTATACATTTGTTGTATTTTAATTCATGTTGTGGTGACAGCAGTGCCATTTTATGTCATTTTACAAACCAGTTGCTCACGTGCATAAAAGGAAAGCATGTTTGGTAGAATACATTTCTAATTTCACGAATTTCAGCAAAATGTGTGTTCAGAATGTGTTAACATGATTTTGTTGGCAAAATTACTGCAGTGCTACTTACTCTGGCCCTCGGAGATCAGCGGGATGTACAGGTTGTTGTTACTTAGTATTTGATTGTTAAAGCACTTGATTGCGTACCAGGTTTCTTGAGCCTGAATAGGTTGCTGATTATAAAGTGAACACAAAAATCAGCCACCATGCAGTTCTCCAAGGGCCAGAGTGAATGCAACTCTATTACAGTATTCAGTAATGGCAGTATTGATTAATGCTATTATGGAATAGCCATTATGGAATCCATTGTTTACTGCTTTGATCTGATGAGGCTTATCCTAATATGCAGTGCACCAGTAAGGTTAATTACATTACAATACATTCCTCCTGTGTGACTTGAATGCTGGTATAACATAATCAAATCTGTTTTTCCAGATCTTTATTTGTTATGCAGGATTGTCGAAGGCAACGCGTTTTGTTTTGTAAATATAAATGTAAACAGTTCTTACAGAATAGTTTGCTTTCGACTCTTGGCTGAACTTTCCTCCTCAATATCATGTATTTAATTAGGGAAAAGAGGAAAGACAAAGGTAGTGGAGGGTGGATAGCCAGCATGACCTGCATAGCACAATCAGTTTTAAATCAAGTTTGGACTGTCCAATATGTACCAAATGTATTCTAGGTATGCATTTCAGTTCCATAGTCTTGAGTACTCTATTAAATTGATTTAGCACTTAAAACTCTTCTGCATCTCAGACTACATAAGACTAGATATATCTGGTATGTGTGCTACCACAAATTCCACAATGGCTTCCTAACTGCATCATGATTGTTATCACTTCCATTCACAAAAGAAAAACCTAATATGTTTAACATTCTTTCCAACACTGCTCCTTTCCCCCCTCACCTCCCCCACCACACAACACCACCCCACACACACACCTTAGCAACTTTCAAAACTCACACCTGAAACAACTTTTTCACCAGCGTTCCACGGAGAGGAAGGAAAGCATGCAGGCCATGCACCGCAAGGCGCTCGAGTTTGGGCTCCAGCGACGCGGCGCAGCGCTTTGAGAGCGCCGGGGTAACAAACCGTCACTCGGGGGGCACGGCGAAGGCGCCCCCGCTGGCTCGAGGGGCTCCCGCTTTGATCTGCAGTGGGGCGGAAAAAGCGCTCTCCTTTTACATGAATAATGTACATTAATCCACATGTCAGAGTTCAGGCAGCTGGGAGATAATTGCTGGGGGGTTGGGGGGTGGAGGTGGGGGGGGGCGGTTGTGATAAATCGAGGTGTTTCAGCGGTGCGGGTGAACATCCACGACTGTTTGACAATGGGGAGAAGAGAGATGGAGAGGCCGTGTCTGCCAAATTTAACAAAACACGGAAAAAAGTACCATTGGGGCAACATTAGCTCAAGGGGGGTGCAGGAAGGGGGATTTATTTGTTATCTCCTTGTCTTGTCAGAATTGTGTATCGAGGCTTTGGAGAAAAATTACAAAAGGCAGCTTGTAACTCCCAGTCCTGTTCAGGTGCATCTGTCGACAAAAATATGCTAAATTGTGCTTGGTGGAAACCCTCATACATACAATATTAAGTTTTGCTTTATCTGTGTAAACTTAATCTGGAACAGTCAGTAAGATTTGAGGCATAAGTACACTTGTTGCTGCATGCTATGCCATGGACTTCCCAATTCAAAATAAATGTGACATGAATGCACATAGACTGTGAACTGATGCCTGGAAACCCCACATTTTCATTACAGTCTCAATTCAGCAATGTTGTCACTGTTGCTACAACGTGCCGACAACATTTCATGAATGCTGTACTGCATTGAAGTGATAATGCACACCAGATTTACCTGTATTTTTTTCTGTTGCAAGCAAAAAAAAAGAACTATTTTGATTAGGCTAATAGAGCCCAGTGAAAAGGTCCAAAGACACAGTTCAATTAAGAATAAATTTCCTACTTTTCTCATGTTTGAAGTGTCAGCACAAAAAGCCTTTTATACTGAGCAGGAGAGATCATTTTTCTCTCTGCCTCAGTGGAGATCCTGTATTTTGATGTCTTTTATGAGGCGAGAGCCCACTTCACAGTCTCCCTCCCTTTCAGGAGATAAAGAGAAGCTGTGGGTGGCTTCCTGTATTGTTTGTGTCATCGCTGCCTCAGTTTCTAAATGAGGACACGTTCATTAATGTTCCGTCCACTTGTATTCCTCTGTGCCAGGACAGCGTGCTTTGTTTGAACAAGATCAGAACTGAGTGCAACAGCAATGCTACAGTTACAGTGCAACTTGGTACACTATGGGGAAAAAAATTAACTAAAAAGCGTGGTCCAAAGGATGCTGAGGGTTGCTCAAATGAAAGTGAAATTGAAAGCTTATACATCAACAGGGATGATGGGTTTATGTAAATCAAAAGCCAGCAGAAAGGTAGAAAGGATATTTGTTCGAGCGAGCGAAGCATTCAGTAACACAAAAGCGCATCGCCTCGATGCTCGAAAAAGTCTGCACGATGGACGCTCGGACTGATATCCAATCCCGGCTTTAAACGCAGTGGAGGGAGACGGGAGACTTTCACAAAAGAGCTCTGTTTACAGTGAATGTCATCCGGTTGATTTGTAGCCTTGATGAGGGAGGGACATGAGATACAGTGGAAGGTGTAGAAATCGATACGGGGAGCTATTCTTCCCCCTGAAAGGACGCTGTCATCGGCGGGCTCCGCGGCGTAGAAAGGAAAGAAAAGAAAAGGATGACCTCACGAGGTAGCAGCAGGTGCGCGCCTATCGAATCATATCACACGCTGAATGGTTCTTATTTTGGGGCGGGGTGAGGGAGGGCAAAGGCGATGCCGCCACCTTATCGCCTGGCCAGGTGTGGAGGACGGGAGCTTTCATGGACGAAAACACCTGGAATTAGTTTCCCCTCTTCTCTCTGTGTCAGGTTATGCTCTCATTCTTCCTGTCTCAATAAAAAAGGAATTTATTTTTCCATCTCTGACATATTTTTTCTCTAAAAGACTATCTTCACCGAACAATTATAATTTGATACATTGTTTTGAACATTGGAAGTTGGAAGTACTTATGAACTGGTCGTGATATCACAGAAATACAACAAATCAAGAAAGTGGGCGGTCCTTCTGGCTTCTCTGTCATTAGGGAGATATATACCCCCTCTTTTGATTGACTCCCAGGGCCTGCATCATGAAGAATGGTTACTGAGTTAGCTGGATAGCTGCACTGAGTAAAACCCAGAACTCTCCCAAATATGGAAAATGGACTAAAGTAAAAAAAAAAAAAAAACTGTTCTGGGTTTTTATCCAGCTACTGTAACTCAGCAATCCTGCTTCTTGATACCAACCCCAGTTCTTCTGTAAAATTGTGTGGTCTGTCAAGCTATTTTAAGTGATGGGTTTGGCACCCAAAGTACTATTTTTTATTTATTTATTTATTTATTGCTAGAAAAGAGAGTATCCCAAATAAATCAATATGATATTAACTAAATGCATTTAACTAAAATGAACTAATAATTATCATTGTTTTTTTTATTCAAGTAGTGTTCAACACTTTGACAATGTGTGTGTCCAGAATGTAGAATAGTCTCATTGTTGAATTGTAGCACCATTTCATGTTTTAAACAATAAACAATCACTTAGATTTCACGTTTTAAACAATCCCTCACACCAACAAGTTGATTTCTTTTTATGCTCAATCACAAATGATTCTGAAAGCACACAGTTCCATAAAAAGTGGTTTCAAGCTCTCCCACCCATCCTAGCCACTAACAAGTGCCCTTTTTCTCAATTGTACTGTATTTCCCATAGGAGTCAGAAGTCTCTAATCTGTACAAGGCTTTCTTTGAAGTCGGTAGATTCTTTCTTTCCAACTGTTCTGAGTATCTGGTTCATTTTGGGAAGGGGGGGGGGGGTGGTTGTTGACCTTATTTCTTGAGAAGTAGAGGGTGGCATTGAACATTGGTCGAGCCTGTACTTCAGGATTGTGTAATTATTTGGTTTTCCCACATCATTTTTTATCTCTTCCTGCAGTAAATAAAGCCTCCCTTTGTCAGTTCTTCAGTTCCCGAGAAGGGCTGATGAAAAAGAACCCTTGAGTGCTTTTCCAGAAAGCCGCTGGGTTCTATATTTGGATAATTCCTCGGTGCCATCAATGTCCATTCACTCCCCTATAATGCCAGTGGTTTCAGAAACTAAGAAATATAGCTTTCCCTTTTTTCTGCTGGCTGGCCCCTCACTCTCATTTCCTTCTCAATGAGTCAGAACATTCCTTCGATTGCAATCCAAGCAACGACTGAGTGTGAGTGTATGTGTGTGTGTGTGTGTGTGTGTGTGTGTGGGTGTATGTGTGCATGTGTGAGTGTGTCTGTGTCTGTGTGTGTGAGTGTATGTGTGTGTGTGTGCGTGTGTGCGTATGTGTGTGTGTGCATGTGTGTGTATGTATGGTTTTGCACTGAGCTGGTCATGTTGGGCTCAGACCTGAGCGTTCCTTTTGAGATTTCTTTTGACAAACTCCTCTCCACTGAGTTTAATTTACCAAGTCAGAGTTTGATTTCCTGCCAAAAATAAATTGCACATCTTGTTAGAATGGTGTATTAATAGCATACTAGTCACAGTAGTAATGAGTGTCGTTACTCAATTTCTGAATGTGTAGATGACAGAGAAAGTATGTTTTGCCATGTACCGAAAGCATGTCATAACAGAGTACTTATCTTTCTCAAGACTTGTGAGATCTCAGATTTCTAATTTCCCCAATTTTGTCTCTCTAGGGGTCTTCAGCATAAGGCAGTGTTTAACCATTTAATTAATAGCCAAATATAGCTGCTTTTTGGAAGAACTCTTTTTAATCAGCTGAATGACATACTCAAAATGATTTTATAGAGTAAAGTTTCAGCCAAAAAGCAGTTGTATATTTCTCCAACACATTTTCTGCACTTTATGTTGGTGGTACACACACACACACACACACACACGGGAGAACCACTGAATCACGTCAATAGCCAACAAGCCAGTCAGAAAAGCCAATATGCATGTGCTGCAGTTATCCTGGCCAGGCCTTAAAAAAAGACATTATTTCAATGGAATTTCCTGCTGAAATAAAGAAAAAATAAAAATTAGTTTACAGGAGCAGTGTGGCTGGCACTTTCTGTCACAATCGTTTACAGAAGGGTTTACCTTTATTTACTTTTATGGTGAAGCAAATTTAGAACATTTACTGCATATGATATTCTTACATGTTTTTCAAACATTGATGACGGGCATTTTTATCACTCCCTGTTGGTTTCCCAATGCATTATCCATAAAATTCACATATTGCCTTGCACAGATCTCTGTTCTGAATCCTTAGCATATCTATGGTCATTAGCATCACATCATCTGAAACAAAAGGTTGATTTTTGTTCCGATACCGATAGCGACATGCCCGATGCAGAGCGGATGTTACGGAAGCTCTCTTCGCCGAGTCTCTGTGCACAAAAGCTGCAGGCGCGGCCTAAATCCACCCACCTCAAGCTGCTTGAGCCTCACTGATCCCGTTGTTCCCGATTTTTTTTCCCAGAATCCCCCTTTTGTCAGCTTTGCAAAAGAGCTCATTCAGGCAGAGCACAATGATGGTGTATCTGAGGCAAAGCTGGTGTACAGCTAAGAAGCATCTGCTGAAACAGACTACTGCAATAAACTGTAGGAAAGAATAGATACACGGAACATTGTCAAAGCTTCGAAATTTGTTTTCGCTTCTTCGGGGATAACGCTTCAGCATGTTAAGCTCCCTTTGCATGTATCGTGGGCAGAGCCGTCCCTCCCACTAGGCAGATCAGGCACTGCGCCCAGGGCCCCGCCTTCTCACCCAGGGCCCCACCTTCTCGCCTTCCTTTGACAACAAAATAATTAGAAGGTGCCGATGTTTTGAAGGGTCACCAAAAGGTTATGGAAGGCTCTGATCATTTGTAATTGGGGGGCTTTCAAACTCCTGAGACAGATACAGTATTGTAATTTCCTAGAGAATTATGGGAGCCAAGTTTGACAGTGTGATGTCTTATAGGACTGGAGTTTAATAAGTATGATTCATTTGACTAGTTATCCCTTGGTCTGACATGGTTTGATTTAAATCCCATAGTCTTTGGCCTAAATAGAATAAGGCAACGGTAATTGATTGCCTTGAATGGTAATTGAATGGTCACTCATGCTAGAGGTACACTGTGTGACAAATTGGGAGCACATGTAAAGATATTGGTACCCTGGAATGGTTGGATATCCGTTGCATGTGTGAATCCCTTAATTGCGCATTATAACTAGATATCTATTCATATCAATTCATGTCACCGATTAAAAATTGACTAATAAAATTGGCAAAAAATCATAGAATTTCAGGATTAGGTTTAGCTACAAAACAAAATTAGCAGAATGATTATTATTTGACAAAAGAGCAAATTCAAGGTGTACAGTACACAGTGGGATGTCTAGTGTTAATTCAACTCTTAACAGATAACATTTATTCCCACCATGGAATAACTTTTTAGAGTTAATAACTGTTAAGAGTTAACACTGGACATAGTACTGTGTGTCACAAGGACAGGCAAAAAATCTTCTGAAACACAAGATGGCTATTCTCAGTTTCCAGGACACCGTTTTTTGGCATTTTTATATCTAGTATATCAGAGGAGCTCTCCATATCTCCGTATATCTAGAATTTCTAGATATACCTTAATGCCTTAAAGGAGTCAGTAATAGAAAATCTGTCAGGATGCCTTTGCATGAGCAAAATCTGTTCCCCTCTCAATTAAAAAAATGCAGAGGCACAATGGTGTGTCCTAAGATAGTGTCTATATTAATAAAGTTTTATCTCAAATTATTAAAATCACTGTCACACTTAATCACATAATTACTTTCATGGATTTAAATCTGTGTCTGCTCTCATTTAAAGCCAAATTGCAATAAGGTGAAATCGGATGTGGACTGATTTAAACTAAGAAGTTAAAGTTAAAATTTTTAAGATGTTTGGGAGTGCAACGGTCATGCTCACAAGAAATCCACTTGAGGAAACTACAAATACTACTACTACTACTGTTATTGCTACTGCTACTGGTACTGCTGCTCCTACTACTACTACTACAAATAATAATAATAATAATAATAATAATAATAATAATAATAATAATAATATTTATTAACACATGGCTTTAAAGGCATCACCAAGGAGTCGCAAGAGCTGAAGGAGAAACTGATAATCATTGAAGCCAAGTGCATTGAAAACAAATTTATAATCACAAGGAAAAGAAAGAGACTTGTCATCATCAAAGATATCAGAAAAAATGCTACATAAGTGGAAGTGGCTTGAGACGGTAATTGCAAATGGCCAGAAACGCAGCAAGCCCTTCCCTCAGCAAAATGGATGCAGTTTAAGTGCTCAAAGAAAATGATACTTCTCCTGGCTTCTGGGAAACATTTTAAAGGTAAGAGTGGTCAAATGAACCAAATTATCAATTTCCTCACAAAATCCCAGACAGAAGAAAATTGCTGAAGAGAAGCCTGCAAAACGCTGAAGCATCAAGTAACACTTGTTTTTGATAAGCTATTGATCAGTTGCCAGCAGTCTAAAAGGCCTATCATCATAACTGCAGATCTTTTGACAGAAGACACGATGAAACGTGCTTTTTAATGCTTTTCTCCCCGGTTTGGAAGGCCCAATCATATTCACACTTCAACGCTTGTCACTGTCTTTGATGTTGATTCAGGAGAGCACAGAAAAGCATGAGCTATCCTCCAAAGAGTTTGAGTGCTTGCAGTGATCGTGGCTCAGAGGAAGACACTTCACGCAAAGCTCAACGGATGAAACTGTCCGGATTTCATACTAGACCTCGACCGCTTCGAGTCCTCCTTCACCCCTGCTGCCAAGTTGACACTGATTCAGGGGACCATCCTCATACATGACTATTGTGTCTTGATTTTATTTCATGTCAGTGCTGTATTTGAAATTCTTGTTTCATTATTTTATTGTACTTGGCCTTACCATTATTGTAAAAGATAACTTTTTCAATTAACTAGTCTGATTAAAGATTGGTTATGTGAAAATAAGATACATGAACTATCCTCAGTGCCTGAACAGGACAAGCCACCCAGCCTCCCCATAGGTGCATTTAATATGCAGGACAAACTGGAATAACAATATGTATCTGTATCCTCTCTGTAATCAACACACATACATTTTTATGATGTGTCAAGAACAGTTTGTTTTGTTTAAGTTTCCTAGAGTGCAAGAAGGTAAGATACTTTTTTTTTTTCTTCCAATAGGGACCATCTGTACTCTGTAAGAACTAATTTAACACCGAACATTTTACTATGTAGCTTTTTAACTATTATTAACTTATACAAAGATTGTAGCTACAGAATGAGATAAGTCTCTTGAACAAAGTTGTGTGCGAGCTCCAGACAACCCCCATTTACAATGTGAACTCTGAGGTTATTTCACATTGAGAGTTCACATTGTAAATATTTCTTAAATATGATTATAATAATAATACCTTTACGCAGTATATATTTCATGGTGAGCAGAGAGGTCAATTATGTCAATTATGCTTTTTCCCAGCAATGTCTGTCTGTTTATTTGGCCTTTTCATATTCTTTCAGTGTCATTTTCATATGTATTCTTTCCCAGAATCTTCAGGGTGTATAAACCAGTGCATTTCTTTTGTGGAAGACAGCCTTGTGACATTCTTGTTTTAACTAAAGAACTACATGATTGACTCATTTGATATAATTTATCATTGATATCATTATATCATTGATATCTTATATAATTTATTATGAATTATAATGACGTGCTTGGGATAAAGACACTTCCAGGGAAGAGTAGGAGGTGTAAATATGGAAAGAGATAGCTTTCCATGTCACAGTAAGCGTTTTTTTTATTTTTTCCTCAGTTAATTTAAAGCCAAATACGGTGCAAACAGTCCATCACATATAATCCCACCCACTTACCTAGTGTGTGGTGTTTACTCTATGGTTTTATCCTTCATACAGTATTTGTCCTGTTGAGTAGCAAGATCAATACTATGATAAGAATAGACACCAGGACAGAGTGGATATAAATTGGATTGGTTACTATCCACAGGGGGTACAGTAAGTGATAAGTGTTGTAAGTGAGAATATAGAGTGTGGCGATATTCCCTGGTTATTTATATACTGGGCTGAAGAACTGTTCTGGGGGATTTGGGATGTAGTCCCTCGGCACTAACCATGCACAATGTCCTTTTCTTCAGTTCCTCAAGTAAAAACCGATCTGTGGATTACATCACAAGTGACCCCAAAGCAAATAATACGTTCGATGCAACGAGGACGTGCCTTGAAGACAAGGGGCACGTCACAGTGAGCATCTCCCGTTTGGTTGAGGAAATGCCCACATGTGCGTGCGGCCAGACAACCAATGATCCCGAGAAAAGCCATTCCTCCCTCCCCCATGCCTCACAGCTAAAGCCGCGAGATCAGCCAAGAGACGAGCACATCCTCTTTTCCGACAGCCCAACAGCGAAGCGGGGAAAGGCGAGAGCGCTCCCAGTTAGATGAGCAAATGAGTCTGAGAGCCGGAGCGAGAGTTGGTGATTGACAGCGGTGGGATCGGGACAGGACGGAGGTGAGGGGGCGGCGAGATATTTAAATCCCATTGATTCATTCTCGGAGAAATGCATCTTGGGAGTTGAGCGAAAGCGACATTTGAATAAGAGAACTGTTGAAGGAGACGGGGTAGAAGGTGGAGGGTGGGGGGGTTGGGATGGCGATTCACTCTGGATAAAGGGACAGAACCGCGCATCCGCGGTACCGCAGGGACGGCGCGGCCTAGGGCCACGCGTCCCCGCTGGGGGAACGGCGGTCGGACAGGTTGTTCCCGCCGCCGCCGCCGGGGCCCCTGATGAAGATGGATCTGTCTCTCATGAGCGACGACGTCCCCGCCGCTCCTGCGGGTAATTCCAATCTCGGGCCCGTCAGTCACGTTTAAAGCATGCTAATTCGAGGTGCTTTTTCTGACGCTTGTCAAATCCGTTTAGGGGCCGAGCCTGCTCTCAGGGCAGAGCGCTCGGCAACCTTGTTTCAATGCCCACTTTGTGAGTTTGTTATTGCTATTTCATATCGGTTGTCAGACAGCAAATTATATTACAACTGGGTAATTGTTTCTTCACAAGAAAAAAAGTTGCATCAAAATCACTGCATAATTCAAAGTAGAGAAAATATATACAATTAAATGCAACAGTACTGGGACAGCGACACAATTTTATGTTGCTTTGGCTCTGCAGTCCAGCACATTGGATTTTAAATAAAACAATGAATATGAGGTTTAAAATCCAGACAGTCAGCTTTTATGTACGGGTATTTACATCCATAAGAGGTGACCCATGTAGGAATTACAGCCCTTTTTATACATAGTCCCCACATTTTAGGAGAGCAAAAGTAATTGAATAGTTGGCTGCTCAGATGTTTCTTGGCCAGCAGAGTGTCTTTGCATCATTAGTTCAGGCACAAGGAAGCTAACAAAAGGTCTAGTGTTGACTCTAGTTGTGTAATTTACATTTGTTTGTTGCTGTTGTCTCTCAGCATGAGGGCCAAATAAGTGTCAGTGCCAGTAAAGCAGGCTGTCATGTGGCTGAAAAATCTGAAATTTAACTTCATATTAATTGTTTAATTTCAAATCCAATGTGTGGAATACATACAGTACAAAAATTGACCCAGTGCTTCTACATTTAACTGTATCAGCTCAGTGTCTTGCAGCTCCAAGAATGCATAAAGTCAGTAGCAGGTGCTGTGTGGGGGGAAAAAACTAACAAACAATAATTTTCTTGCCTATTTGATGAACGAATAAAGTTTTAAGTTACTTAAGTACAAGTCACCTGTGACCTGACAAATAAAAAGCATGTGTTTCACTGTGAATACAACAAAGATAATGGCATTGGTCTAAAACAAGAATGATGGATAATTTTGAAGCTAACAGGAAAAAGGCAATTGAAGCACCCAGGAACCAAAACAAGATGTCAGTCATCCTGTTACCTCAGTACAAATGGTTCTGACCAATTTGGAAGACAACTTACAAAGACTGTGTGCACTATAACCACAAATTACAAGAAGATGCAGCACCAAAATGAATAATTAATCATATGCAAATGAAGTTCATCTCCATCCCTCCAACACCACCATAGTATTGTTTCAGTGGAATTACCTGCAGATGAAGAATAAAGAGAATTAATTAATTTGTCAAGTCAGTTCACATTCAGTTCATGCAAATTTTAATTAGGTTTGAGAGGAAGGTCCGTATTCTCCCCTCCACTCCCTTACCAACCAAAGCAATGTCTGCTGCACTCAATAACTGAACCATCTTCCTTTGTGTGTTACAATCTTTGCATCTGTCCTCGTCTTATCCACTTTCCCTAAATATCCAGGTTTCTAAATCCAGGGAATCGACCACCTTCAGGCTGGCAGCATCAACCCAATGGACTCCACTGAATCCAAATTGCTATTTTCTTGCTATTTCCTCTCAACAGACCTCTATCATCCATACAGTTTATTATTGTTACTACTTGTTGCTGTGGTTCATCACAATAAATGCCACTAAAATGTGCTTGGCCTTGTTGTGACCTGTATTTTGTGAAGCCGTACTTATAAATAGGAATGCACTGCAGGCTTTGGCTCAGGGGGGGAAAAAATCCATGTTTAGTAAAGGTGTCATTAAATGCACAATAGTGGGCATTTTGGAGCCTGAATATTGGAAATCTGTTATTTTAGTGTGACATTTTGGTTTAACAATTTAATTATTCAATCCCAGAAACTGGTGCACAGATTAAGCAGTAGAATACACTGTGCTGTAGAATACACCTCCTTCCTATTTAAAATAAGCACAATTTAAGAAAAGACCTCAGAAACCATATTTCAGAATCTGATTTCACAAAATAAATATTGCAGTTTCTCCAACGTCACGTCCATGCACATTACTAAAACTCTCTTTTACGTAAGCAGCACCAAGTATGTTCTTGTAATGCATACACAGTATATTATATTTGGTCTGAAGATTAGGCAGACATAATTACACCTTAAACATTGTATATCTCCCGGAATATTTCTGGATTATTTAGATACAAATGACACTGGGGGTTATACAACAGAAGATTTTTATTAGGATATATATCACTCACATGTGCAACTTTTAGATATATTGAACATATTACAGCAGTTGCCTCTTAATAATGGACACCTGTAAAATAGGATACAAAATAATTCCTCCACTTCTATTTCTGAATGGTTTATTTCCGATGCTTACTCCATTTTCAGTTAAATGTACAATACCAAGCCAGTGTGTGGTAGGCCATCTATATGATGGTTACCCTGGCAACGCAGAATGTACAAGTGTACAGTATTCTTCAGAATCTTTATCTTGGCAGTGAGGCGCCTCTATCTAGCAGGCAGACATTAAACTGTTATATAAGCAACATTTGTCGTAGTAATTAAAAACAGAAGCATCAGTACGCCAGGATGTAATAAGATGCCACGCCTTTATTGGGCATACTCAAGGATGACATGCGATTTGGCGCAAGGCCCTTGAACAGGACCGATGCTGAGCCCGTAGCCGCCATCGTCGGAGTCGGGCGTGCAGCCCACCATCGTTCACTAAGCCCGCGCCCCGTCCCGACCTCGTCGCCTCTCTTTACGGAGCCGTGAAATTGGGTTCCTTGCGATTTAACCCTGTTGCGCGCGGGCGGGTCGAGGGGTGATGCAACACCTGTGTTGAGGATGCGGCAGAAGTCCGCGGTGCCGGATAAAGACGATGAGAAGCGACGAGCGAGAGGATAACCGCTAAGTGGTTGATTTGCCGGGGGCACAACCTATCCACAGCGTGACTGATTTCAAACGCATCCGCGAAACAAATTGAGCGTGCTAACAAGGCATAAGGGAAATGACCAAGTGCCCCTCTGAAAAAATAAAAACTGCCTTCGACTGTGTGAAGTGGATCTATTCACAAATAGTGTATCCAGCACCGTTGGTCATTCTTCACGCTCTGCTGTAGGTTACTACATCAAAATAAAGAGGCAACCAACGATCATTTCCTGGCGGTATGACCTTTACACCAATGAGGTGTTGTGTGGGCGGGGCTTAGTGTGACACTGGTACCTCTGACGTCAATCGGTAGACAATCAAACTGGCCAGCAGTCTGAGTCTATGGCAGAAGGCTTTAGGTGCACACTTGATCCAGCTTTCAGCTTTAACCGGCTAGCCTCACAATCTGACTGTGGGTAGTATTAGCGTAGCCCCCTCCACTATGTAAGTAATGAGGTCTGAGAAACATTTGTCAAGCAGGTTAAATACAATTCACTTGGTGCTGCTCTATAGCTACTGTAAGCAGTGCAGAACTCTACTTGCCCAGAATGTACTTACTGCAGAATTCTATTGAGACCACCTCGGGAAACAGCTAGCGATTTAATGCTTCAGATTAGCTTTCACTCAAGCCAGGGTATTTGTATGCAGACTGAATATGGTTGTTCCAGTGGTTGCTGTAAAACTATAAGAAGGCAAACACAGTATGAACTGAAGCCTATGAATACTTTCATGCGGAATTACATGAGCATTATTTAACCTAACCAATACGTCAACTGAATAATAACCAGCAATGCAAGCCCTGGAATGAACAGGATAAGAAATAAATGTACGCTTAAACAGCAGTGTTTCGGCTCGCTGTCGGGCACAGTTTTCTCAACTGCGCAAGCCCACGCTTTTCGAAAGAGGACCATCCGCGAAACAAATCAGGCCGCCGCGACCGAACGAAGACGCAGCTGCAGCCTTCGCGCCGCAGACGGCGCGTTGCCTCGTGCAAATTCCCGCGTTCCGGCGAGCGATCCGGAGGCTGTTAGCAGCGCGGCGAGGCCCTCCTCTCCCGGCGCTCTATCTGCTCTCTGCGGCGATGGGATCATAAATCCCCTCTCAGCGCCATCCATCCCGCCTCTCATCAGCTCGCTGATTGTGTCCGCCGCTCTCTCCGAGGCTCCCCGCTCGTTTATCTCCGGCCCGCTCCCACAATCCTTTGCCGAAGACTCAATTTCCAGCCGCAGGCCCTCGATTGTCTCCCGCCTGCCGTTTATCTTCATTTTCTGCCGTCTCTTCCCCCCCCCCACCCCCCCCCCCCCCAACACACACACACACGCGCGCGCACACAAAGCCCGCTGCTGCCTTGGAGACGGACACTACGCAAACAGGGAGGATGCTTGAGACACTGCGCACACACATCCATAGACATTAGTATACAGGGGCACGTACACAAAGCCAAACACACGCATGCTAACACACATGAACATGCACACATACACAAGCATATGTGCATACACAGTAAAAACGTCATATGTAAATGCTTACACACACAAACACACTAACACACATGAACATGCACACATACACAAGCATATATGTACATACAGTCAAAGTCCATGTTTAAATGCATACACACACACACACACACACACATACACACATACACAGGCTGGCTCCAGTCAACTCCTGCAAAGCTGTGAGAGAGGCTAGATCTGTAGAAGTACCCCAGCCATGTTTAGTGGAACAGAGGGAGGGGGATCCATGTGAAAATGCATTTCTGGTTTGCACGTGTGTGCAACACTGGTGGGGGGAGGGGAGGGGGGCTCCCAGAGGAACCGGAGCGGCACGTCGGTTTGTCAACAGGCTCATTTGGACCCCACTGTAAAAAATGGAGGGGCCCAATGTGAAAACGGGGGCCGGGGCCGGGGCGACGCAGGTGCTCCGATTTATCAGAGCGCTTCGCGGACAGGTCGGCGGAGCTTTCCCACAATCCCCCAGAGCCGCCTGGCAGCTGTGGGGGGGGGGGGGGGTACGGGCCCTCTCGCGGCAGAGCACGCTCCCGCGGCTCATTCACCGGCGATAGCCTTTGTAGTGGGCCCCTTGATGTTTCCAGGGCAAGGGCTGCCACCCGGCAGGGCTTCGCAACCCTCCTTAAATGACTAACCGTCCCACAGCCGAGGTGGAGCGGGGAGGTTAAACACTCGCTCTCCAGGAAGTGCTTTGTACCTTTTCCCCAAGGCTCCCGTTTTCCGTCTCGATGTCCTGGCTCGCTAATGATACCCCAAGCCGGGGCTGAACCTACAGTAGCCGGCCTCGGCACTAGGTAGGTGCTAAGAGCTCGGGAGAGGATCCTATCCTGATGATGGTGCGCAGGGTAGCAGAGGGGGTATTGGGAAAACCAAAGCAAAATAAAAAGGCACAACTTCAACAGAGTGACAAAATACAGCAAAAATGTATACAGTGTGCAAGTGACCCTATCCTCAGGAATACTAACCGCAGACAGAACTGAACTCCAGCAGCTAAGTGAGGAAAAAAACCTACTGGATTAGGCGGAATGTCCAGGGGCATGATGGAGCCTTGTAGAGTCTCAGCTAGTCAATTAAACGTAGCAGAAGAAATAATCACATGACCTGGCTCACCAGGTTAAATCAGTCTCTCGCTAAAAGGTCACTCAGAAATCTGCGGTCCTCTAGGACTTCGGCTGACAAGTCCCAGCTCGGAGTAATGAATGGAAGAGAATGGCACAGTACAGTCGCCGCGACGTTCCCACACTCGAGCGTTCGAGCTTCGCACTGGAAGCACGACTAGCCGCGCACATTAAACAGGCTGGGGGAGAGCGGATAGACTTCTCAGAGGCACTTTGGTGGCCTAACCTCCAGCTGCTTCCATAGCACAGGCTGAAACAGCATCACAGCGGGAAGCCACACAATGCGACAACCACAACCGAGCTCGATGCTAACAATGCCCGAAACCTAGCGGCGATCCAGAACCACAAAAACGACGGTGAATAAGAAACAACAGCGTCCGAACCCGACTCCGAGCTCTCGGCGCAGTTTCCTGTGAGGCACGGCATTTGTGCATCTGTGCCTCGGCAGACACGAACGGGAACAAAAAAATAAGCCGTGATAATTTTGTTCTTCTCTTATTTGCCTTCTTTTGTTAACGCTGTTGTGCAACTTAAGAAAAGTAATTTCTGGTTTTTCAAATCAAAGCCATCCATCGGGATGCTATGACTCATTAGGACTGAGTTTACGGTGCCTTTGTTAGTCTTTTGATCTGCAGCTCTCCCACAGCCATAAACTGACAGCATAAGTCACTCGTATGACTCACAGAGGAAAACAGCAATTAGACCTTTCTGTATCACCGAGATGTTTTATTTATTGAAAAGCGGGTCACGGGAGCAGAACAACTATCAGATTAAATCCAATTAAAGGTTTATTTATGTATTTTTTTTTACTAAACAACAAGTTGTTCTCCGTGGCAATGGTTACAAAGGTCAAGTTAAATCAATTAAACTGGAAATGATACCTTAATAACATTGCATTTTCCTTAATATTCTCACTAAGGTTGGTTTATGTTACAACAAATGGATACAAATGTGTATATGATTATTAGATTTTCTATGCCGTACTGTACGTTCTATGTTTTTCCTCATCCTCTGTCAGGATGTTATCTCTCAATACTTTGCGCATTGGATAGTTCAGTGTGCTCATGGCAGGAAGGCCCAACAAAAAGGCAAATTTAGGTGAATTGTTTATGTTGCAAAACCCAAAAAAATAAGACTGAGCCTTAAAAAGAAGATACTTTCTTAAAGTTGACCGCTTTTACACTATATGACCAAAAGTATGTGAACACCCCTTGGTCTGTGGCTGCTTTTCATGGTTTGGGCTAGTTCCCTTAGTTAGTTCCCTAATCGCCCAATCAGTGTCCGACCTCACTAATGCTCTTCTGGCTGAATGGAAATGGAAGCAAATCCCTGCAGCAATGCTCCAACACCTAGTATAAAGCCTTCCCAGAAGAGAGGAGGTTGTTATAGCAGCAACTTCATATCAATGCCCATCATTTTGGATATTTTGGATGTCAGGTATCCGCATACAGTACTTTTGGCCACGTAGTGTAGCTCAAGCCATGCAAAACAACAAACATAAGCTCATCATCATACTTGAGCAAACACTTCAGAACAGTACTACTCCAATACACTGGCTTGATGGGGCTTTATGCACCCAGGATTGGTACTGCTCAAAACTTTTTTTTAAAGATGAACATTCAACATTTCTAACAGCAAATAAGACATGTTAATTCTGTCTCGGAATATTTCTGGCAACAGTAAAAATGGCACCAGAACAACAGATGAGGTACTAAGATGGTGCGAGTCCAAAACGCTGAAGTTAGCCAGCTAACCGCTACGTTCAAGAAAACGGTTTAATGAACCTGGATGCTCTTGTGTTCACTGAAGTGAAAAGAAAAAAAAGGATCTGGGGCATGAGTTACTGCAGCAAATAAGTGGCTCTCGCACCACTGCTCTTCTTGCAGGCAATGGCGTCTCATCCCTTAATTTACTACAATAGGGCCTTCGGTAACAAATCGCTCCTTGGCATTAACGTTAATGTGCGGCGTTCAAGGGCCATGAGGCCCATTTCACATTAGTCCAAGGAAAACAACATCTAAGGCATTGCTTCGCCTCTGATTTGCCTCCTGATGTAGAAAAACCAGGAAGCAATTTGTCTTCCCTGATTGCCCACCTCATAACACTTTGCAGTACAGAGGTTTCATGAGTCTATTGCCAATAGGAAAAAGGGTTGGCATGTGTTTCTGGATTTACTCTCCTTAAACCGTTTCCTTGTGGAATGTGTACTGCCAACTGCCATCGCAATCCCCACACAACTGATGATAGGCCAGGCATTTTGGTGCTGGATATTATTGGATATTTTCTATCCAATCACATCAGTGCAGCACTGCAGCCCTCCAACAAATCAGTTTGGTACTTGTGCAGAGCCTTAACGAGCTCCAACTATGGGTCCTAAAGAGCTAAAGCTGTTTTAATCCCAATAAATTTTCTTGGAAATAACAACGCAGATGAGCTCGAGCTGGAGAACAGTTTGCCAGCAATTTTGCTCCAGTGTAAAGGCGCAATGATACAAGGAAATAGCTGACAGTTGAAACAGTCCTGAGATTCAGCAGTGGCACACAAAATGAAGGCAAAGCATAATGGGCTATCCGTGATGTTCATTTCAGTACAACAGAGTTGAAATTCAAGACACAGAAGTCAAAATTAATGAAACACTGCCATCTGCTGGGCATATCTGACGCATTCATAAACTGAGTAGGCCTGAAGATGAGAAGCACACCAGAAACATAAAGAATTTGTAATGTTTCACATTTATAAATACATTCAATCATAGGCAGCTTTGTAGCTTTATAGTAATATGCTCCATATTTAGTTCTTCGAGAAGATACTGCATAAATATTTTTAACATTACGGTCAATATAATTCAGTTGTGTTATATGTGAAAAAGAGCAGCAGGTGACACCATGTGCTTTGGAGGGGAACTGCAGATTACATTACATTACATTACAGGCATTTAGCAGACGCTCTTATCCAGAGCGACGTACAACAAGTGCATAGGTTTCAAGATGTAGAGGCGCAAAAGAAACACTAGAGTGAAGTAAGGATCGTAGTGCCAGAAGTGACCACATCGATCAGGACTCCAACCCTGTAGAGTAAGCTTGTTCAGCAGCAAGAATCCTACCAAGTACAAAGTACAAACTAGCACTGGAATCACACCTAATCATACAAAAACAATCCTACCAGATACACTAACATAATCAAATTATCCTAGCTAGGTACAATGAGCTGAACTATAGGCTAGGGAGGGGTGGGGAGAGGTGCAGCCTGAAGAGATGAGTCTTCAGTCTGCGTTTGAAAGTGGTGAGATTCTCTGCTGTTCTGACCATCACGGGGAGGTCATTCCACCAGCGAGGGGCCAGGACAGACAGCAGACGGGAGCGGGAAGTGCAGACGCGAAGAGGGGGAGGTGCCAAGCGTCCAGAGGTGGCAGAACGGAGAGGTCTGGCTGGTGTGTAGGGTCTGATGATCCTCTGAATGTACCCTGGTGCTGACCCCTTAGCTGCCTGGTATGCAAGCACCAAGGACTTAAATTCAGATGTGTACACTCTCCCGAATTAGCACTGGGGTTCATGCAAAACAGGGTCGGAATTGTACATGCTCAGTCCCAAGTCCCCCACCCCCCTATATTAACAAATTAAAAAAGATAAAACAAGTAACTTTTCAATTACTGTTATATACAAACCACACAACTTGTGTATAAATAGTGCTTTAAATCCTACATGGTGAAACCAGTGTTCAAGTTAACAGTTAACGTGTTGGTTACTGAGAGTAATTACTGTTACTCAGAGGAGCCATATTTATGAAGAGTTACATGAGGATGGGGGTAAGGAAAGTCGGACTGTGTGCGATAAGGTGCTGGTTCACCAATTCAGCCAGGCATTTGGAATATTCTGGTGAACTGAACACTGTGGCCATGCGTTAGGGAATGTACTGGAAAAACTGAATACAACAGCCAGCAAACTTCATACCTTCACACAGCGACCACACACCACAGACTCAAGCCCTGACTGGTTGTTATAACCCCATAAGACTGCATAACCTTCTGTGGGGAGGTATGGCTGATTTGTATTAATTGTTTTAGCTGGCTAACATTGGCTAGTGATCCGAGAAAATAGATTGGTATGTCTTTATGTTAGGGTCAATGTTATAATTAGCTCAGCTAACCATTTACTCTATGAAACTTACTGTAAGTTTGCTTGTCGAAGGCATACAGTACTGCAGCACTTTTTAGTAGGCTATTTTTGTTTTGATCAAGTTACTCAAATTTTCATCATTTCACTTAAAAGCTGAAACTGGTAGTACAAATACCTCAAAAATACCTAGTCGTGTCATTTCCGCAAACGTCAGATTACACCCAGCACGAAAGTCATCCACAAGTGCAAGATTAACAGATTTATTGGCAGAACATTTGCATGTTACATTGGAATAAATTCTCAGTTTTAACATTCTTTAAGAAGAAACTCTTGAAACAACCAGAAAAGAAAAACTGTTGGCACTTTTGGCAAATTGATACATTTTATAAGCATGGGAGCTGTGGCTGATATAAATCACTCAACATCCAAACAGATCTTCCGAGAATAATTCTAAAGTAAACACTATAAATAACGGGCACTCAAGTTTATCTGTTGTTAAGAAAGAAATATATACTTGGGCATCAGAAGTTCAGTGATTGCCAACATGAATGGAAAAAAAGTGCAAGAATGTTATCAAGACTCAAGATTAAGGCCAAAGTCACAAAGTGAACCTGGATTTAAGACTAGTCCACATTTCCCAATCTAGGTAATGGGAACGCAAGAGTGATTGCTAGAGAAGATTAGCATTTAGACCTCAAAAGACCACTAAAATAAGTGGCCACATAAAAATGCCATTGGTAAATACCAATTTTTTCACCGGTGTAGCTAATATACTATCGGTTTTTAAATGTTTGGATGCCCTAAAAACTTTGGTTTACAAGTAAGTTCAACTTTTAGTTTAGTACCTTTTCCATTTGCATATACTATTTTTTCTAGTAAGTTCCATCGGATTTTCAAGAACACTAGGGTTATTTGAAACTGCTTCCTACAATATCCATGGATTTTCAGGAATGATACTGGAATAATATTGTAATCTTGAGCAAAGCTCCTCTAGTCCTGTTGCGCGTCAAAATGCATCAACATGCACCGTTGCACAACAGGGCAGACTAACAACCCACGAGGAAGAGAGTGAAAAAGTTCACATAAAATATCCATATAAATTTGGTCAAAATACACAAGAAAAATACTATCATTAAAGGCTGCTGTTAAGAAATGAGACTATATGGCTTAATCTGCAGTTTACTCATTTACAGTACAGGTCTCTAGATTAACTGTTGCCAGCGTGATTCTATGGCGTTTTATGAAAATCATAAAAAAGCATGACATTTGAAATGGCAAAATTCTGTTATTAGTAATAACTGTTACTGTAGGTAAGGTATCATGACACCGAAAATTCCATCAATAGCTTACTGATTAAAACCACTGAAGTTTCAAACTGGTTCAAACTTCACGGTCCCATGAGGTCTCACCACTTCATTGTGACTACTTGGGGGCACTTACTGGCATGTGCCCATTTACTGCAAAAAGGGGGGGAGGGGTTGATTAAAAAAAAAAACCATTTCAATAACTCAATTGGCAAACACTTCTAAAAACAGAATCTTAACACTGACCACTGGTCTTTAAAATAAGTCAGGGCCTACATAATTTAAATATAAAAAATAAAAATACATCCTTGATGCCGAGGCTAAAACTGTCAAAGTACAAGCCTTAATATTAATCACAAACAAATGATTAGCTTTTTAGAAATTAGTGCACAATGTCTTAACATCCATTTACAGGGAACAAAAAATGTCTAGTGCAGAACAAAGGTATTATTTTTGTCAATGTGATGTGAAACGGGAAGTTTAAGGAACTTAAACAGGGCTGACTTAAATTGCATTCAGTTTTCAAAAGGTCACTGCTGCTCCAAGCAAAATTTCAGTGATCCTAAAAATTGTGCAAGAAACACAAAACTTGGGTCAACGTCATCCAAAACATATTACAACACCAGATGTGACATATAACACAACGTGGAAATTAACACATTTGAATAAAATGTTCTCTAGCTGGCTTTAAAAAAATATTATTCAAAAGGTAAGAACCATCACAGATCCCAAATATCTTCAAAGTCATTTTCCAATTTAGTTTTAGTGGAGAAACTCAAGGATTTGTCATTAGCAGCTCATTCAGTTAAACTGTGAACAAGGTTCCCACCTCGCAGGTGAAGTACACTACTTTAAGGAGAATAACATACTAGCTTTGTACAAAGTGATATCTATACCTAGAATCAATGACATGGTTGGCATGGTGAGAGGGACACGCCTCTAGCTTCCATTTACAAAATACGTTCTGCTGTTCTTTCTTGCGCCTTCACTTTCAAATATCCCCTCAAGAAAACTGGGGGATTTCAAAAGATTTCGAGCATCATTAAGATATGATACCTAATATGCCGCCTAAAAATTAGACGGCATATTATCAATAGTAGCCCTTTACAGGATGTAGCGGTGCCCAGGAAATTCCCTTTGATAATACCTTAACAGTAAGACTGGAGAAGCTGCTGATCTGGTGTTTACAGTAATGACATGGGTTATGGAAAGCCAAACGCCTAAGGACATCCTGCTCATAAACAAAAACCGAGCCGCGTTACTCTGTGTACACCTGCAGAAACTCGACAACATTCCTTTACTTTGACTAACCCGGTGGTAAATAAAAGTCAGTTTTAAATGTGAAGTGTAAATAGTTGTCCAAAAGGCATTTTAAATACAGCATTGTTTTTGCAAGTACATTATTTTTTAAAGTACTTGAACCGCTTGGACGCGTTTTAGTTAGTTGAACGTGCAGGTAAGATGCTGAGCGAAATACTAAAAAACTAAAAATAGTTATAAAAGTAAGCCAAATGCAGAGGTCGAAAGCCTGTTGCCTATTAAATAGAAAATACATCATTCCAAGCTGCTATTCACAGTCACCAGACCTGGGTCAAATACGTATTTGTTTTTCGATTCAAATACCTTTCTACACTTTACTGATCTTGTCTGGTGTATTGGAACCAATTAAATACTCTCAAAAAGTGCAAATCCTGGTCATATTGGCAGGCCAAATTACACCAGGCAAGATCAAGAGCACAGAAAAGTACTTGAATCCAAAACAAATACTTATTTGACTCAGGTCTGTTTTTTCCAGGGGAAAAAAAGGACTGAAGATCACATGATCGTGAAGACTGGGACTGAGACAGACGGTTGGCGTTGACGTTGTCAGTCGGGAAAGGGAAAAACAGCTCAGGGAGCCAGCTTGTCTTTCCCTTTATCGATGCCCTTGTGGCTTGGAATGTGCTGGAAGATGCACCTCTCCTTTTTGATGCATCCGTTGTTCCTCCAGAAGAAGCACTCGCCTGAACTTCTGCAAACACGAGGGAGAGGAAGTGCTGAATAGCAAGCAAAATAACGACAGCTGCCATCTGTGCAGGAAAGACTTAGTGTCTATTTTTAATTATTCAGATTTAGTGGATTTGACAACATTGGTGGTGGTGACTGATCACAAAAGTCCATTTTAACACTACAAATACGAGTTCCATTCAAAACAAAGCTATTACTAGGAGCACATTGAGTGCTTATTTTTCTCAGAAGATAATCCAGCGGTAGTATATTTTGGAGAAAGAAGCCTAGAGACAACCAACAATGTCGTCTGACACGGTAATACTGAGAAACATATCACATCAAATCTAATTTTAAACGCGCTTTTTGGATTCCGGTGCATGCATCATTGCATTTGAATGCATGGCAGGATTGTCACACCCAACACTACCAGCAAAAATAGCATATAGAGGAGCAATTACAAAACACAAACACATTGAATCGATACTGCAACAAAAATGCCATCGTGAAAAGGCATTTTCTAATATGAAAAAATTTGACAGTTAAAACACATTACACCCGGTGTCCATTTTGTCACCTACCGTACGGCAATATTAAAAGAGAGGGTCTCTCCTTCCATTAAGCTACGGATCAATGAAGCTGGTCGTGTCAACACTGCTGAGAGCAAATGCTGAGATGGCAACCATACACATCCAGCAAATAACGTTCCCCGGTAATACTTCACGGCTTGTCTTTCTATTTTATTTAATTGTTCTTTTTTTATTAAATCAAATGCAGAATCAAACACGAAACCAATGCATGAGTGAGACTGAAATTTCAGGATTCTGAGGCATCCGATAACTGCAAAGAACAACCCGGCCGCCGTCGTGTTGCTCGGAAACGCTGACGTTCCGCGCGTTTCCCACGCCTTCGCAGCGCTCGGCGATGCCTACTCACGCGGGGGCGGTCTTGGGCGCGGCGCTGAAGGCCAGGTTGGCGGACTGTTTGGCTGACGTGGACGCGCCCAGGTGCGTGTGGATCCGGTCGGGGTAGCGCACGCACAGCACGGCTCCCTCCAGCGCCATGCCCTGCGGGGTGGGGTGGGGGGGGGGGGGAGCAGGGACCGTGAGGAGAAGCGCCGCGGACGGAAGGGTTCTTCGGCTGACCTTAAGTCTGTGCTTTGGGAACACCCAAAGGAAACCCGCGCGCGCACACTCACGTTGAACTCGCCGATGGCCGTTTCGCAGTCGCTCTTTCTGGTGTAGTTGACGAAGGCGCATCGCCGGGTCGGCAGCAGTTTGACGCTGTGAACGGGCCCGACGCTGGGGGGGGGTGAATAAGAACGGAGGCACGGTAAGGAGCGAGCGAGCGAGCGAGAGAGCGAGACAGCGCAACAACCAATATACACTGAACATGGGAGCATCGCCCATCAATTAAAAGAACACGTTTACTCGTAGTATTAGCAGGCTTACAGCACACGGGTGTGTAGCATTGTATCATATGACACAGACAATCAATTTTGAAGATTTTTTTCAGGACTTAGAGCACAACCCTGACACAAGGTAGACCAAGACTTTATTCCAAACACACACACACATGCAAGTCCTGTCCATTTGTTCAACTCCTCGTTAACTCACTGTAACAGGTCAGGTGTCGAGTCAACACCGGGGACTTACGTGCTAAATAGTTTGTGCACAATTGTTTGGGATACAGCAGGGACCAGGTTTCCAACCCACACTGGGAACAGTTCACTATGGAGGAGGAAACAAGGAACAGGTGAACATCAGGGAATATCACCTTCCATCCTGCCTAGGTTTACCCAACAGTGCACACACTTTTTAACCCTACATACACTGCTTATCAGAACACTCTGGCCGTACTTCAGGCGTAGTTGAGACCGACTGAAGGGAAATCTATAGTGGGTCTGGGCTACAAGATTGCTTGGGATCTTAACAAGAGGCTCTAAACATTTTAATTAAAAAAATGTTTTTTAATTGATTAGCAATGATATAACGAACAGTTCAGGAGTTAAGATAAAACATAAGCGTACTGCCATACTGATCCGCCATTACATTTCTGCCCAGTGACTCCCAGAGTGAGGCTATTACCAGATACACAAACACAAAAAACTAAACGTTCCACGAGACAGTGCAAGTGGACCATGACTTACGGTGTCGCTTCCGACTTTCTTACGGCAGGGCCGACCTTCACTGGAGGTCTGGGGTGGGATTTGGGCTGGATTTGCGGCTGGGTCGCTTGGTTGGCTGGGGGCTGGGCCTTCTGCCCAGCAACGACCCATTCATCCCCAGCTGACTGGCTGGCGTTCGCCGCTGGGGGGGTGCTCCTGCCAAACTTTTCATCTGTGAAGACGCGAGGAGCCACAGTAAAGTCTGATGGCGCAATGAAATGTCGCTATGGAAAAGACTCACTGCATTTCTCAGTTATGGGCCTACAGAAGGTAACCTGTAGCATAAGGTACCACCAGCCTGCACTTTTGTTCCAATCACTGTTATTAGATTTAAAAGACTAATTTGGCATGACACAGATTCCAAAACCTGCATTCCCAGAGGTCTGACCAAGCAAATTCTACCCAAATTCCATTTCCAAATCACCATTTCTACAGGGCCATCTTACATCCCTGCACCAAAATCCTGTCGCTAGACCACAATACCAGTACTACAATAAGACCTACAACTGCTTGGGTACACTGTACTCTTTATGTGATGGACCGAAAGTAAATGCGCCCTTACCCTGGATATTGGAAAAGGCTTCCAGAGCTTTCTCTACTGTTCCGTGGATTATCAAAGCGTTGGAGCTCTGCTCTCGCGAGAAACCCATTTCCTGTAAGATAAAAAATAACAGTGTCAACAAGACCCTGCTGTCAAGCAGTAGAACTGACACAATTCACAACTGAGAGGTCCCAATAAATTACCGATTTAAGGAAAATCCGACCGCAGCTATAAGTGGACAGAATACAAAACAACACGACCCCCAGTCAATGTTGCACAAGTGTGCGCTATCATGGCAGATGTGATTTAAAGCAGGTGAAGAGGAGGAGTCCGTGGGGGGGTGACAGCGTTGGTTACCATTAGTTGCATGATCTGCACGCGCATCAGCTCCTGCGCAGCGTCGGAAGAGGAGCTGTCCCGCTGCAGAACCTCCTTAAAAGCGGCCGCCGCGTCGCTGTATCTCTGTGGGGGCAGTGACGGTGGCGGGGGTTAGCATATCACATGTCAGCCGCTGTAAATGCCCCTATGCTCAAAGTGCAACTTAAGTTGCTCAGCAAAAGTGCATGCATAAATGTAACCCGTACTGCCAAATTTCCTTTAAAGAACACACACGCACGCACACACAAGCACACATGCATGCGCACACACAGACAAAACACACATACACAAATGCGCACACACACAGAAACGCACACAGAAACACAAATTAATGTGAGATCAGTGACAACACAGCCAGTGAGGAAGGTTACCTTCAGCCCGGCGAGAGCGCGCCCCCTCCTGTACAAGCCTCTGATCCAGCCGGGGCTCATGGCCAGGCTGATATCGGCGTCGATCAGGGCCTTCTCATACTGCTGCATCTTCTCATAACAGAAGGAGCGGTTTCCAAACAACCTGGGAGATGGGGCAAACATCACATATCACATATCATGTGCAGCTCACATGAGAGTATTCAATAGCAACTTCTTATAAGCATTCATAAAAGAGTCCAGTACTTAAAAAAGAGCTGGCAGACATTTCTGGAGGTAAAAACCCAGGCACAGGGCACCTAGAACCTTGGCTGCAGGGCAGGTAATGCTCTGCTATTTCCACAAAATAGTATAAGTGATGAATAATTTTCTCTGGGGAATTTTATGTTATTTTAGACTTTAAAGAATGTGCCAAAACATATTTAAGAATCAAATGTTAAAGTATTTCTGGTATTAATCTGAGAAGTACAGTCTCATTAAGAAATTCTGCATTTTTCAAATGCAAGTGAACTACTATGGCATCATTTCTCAAAAAAAATGTTTCAAACTTTATGTTGCTGAAAGCCAACAAAACATTATGTCAGCCTTCGATAGATGTATGGAGTTTCACGCTTTTACTTTTACCAAGTGTCATTTCAAAAATTGCCAGTTTACTAAGCCACACTTATGGGATATACAGCAGTTACCAAGAAAGTTCTTACCGAAAATCTTTAGGATTGTGTTTTATTGCGTCAGTAAAATACATCACTGCCATATCAAAGCGTCCAGAATTTCCCAACTGGTTACCAATAACTGGGGAGAGAAGAAGGTTTTATTATTTTTTTATTACTCACCTGAAATTCATGCAGTTACTCAAACAACAACAAAGCCACATGAGGCAATGCAATGTACTAGCAAAACAACAACAACTCCAATAACTTCATGCTGAAAAACGTGCCAGAGATGACTCACCTGCCAGTTCCGTGCTTCTTTTCACAACATCCTCAATGCTGGCCACCTCAGAATTCTGTGAGTTCATGAGACAGTTCAGTTTGTCATGCAACTGCAGCACTGTTAGTAGCACCAGCTTTGAGGCCACCATTCAGAAACACTTACAGTAACACAAGATGCAGTTGACAGATACAAGATCCTGTGCTAAAAAACACACTAATGGAAGAAGCTGAAATGGTCAATGAATAACGAGTGCGTCTTAGCCAGCCATGTCTACATGCGATTAAAAAAACTGGCTTATTCAACTGGCAACTGGGGAGCCAAACGTAACCCACCATAGATATACTCTTGACCCTTCGATTATGGAAAAGAAGAAAAGCATCACTGCAAAATGTGTGTCAAAACTGTGGACTGTTTCTAGGTCAGCACAATTCCCACTAGTGATAGAACAGTATATACTGTGAAAGCAATGCATACTCTAACAGGGCATCTAATTTTTTTATACAGACAGAAACTGGACCCATGCTGTGCATTGTCACATCATATGAGAAAAATGTTTAAAACATATCTTAGTTTTAGACCAGGGTTCTAAAAACAGATTAAGTAATATTCAGATTCCCAGTGCAACTCAGGTTAACCCCGCACCCCCACTTCAATGCTCACCTGCTGCTGTTGTTGCTGTGGCTCCGCCCTGCTCTGGTGTGGGTCCGGTACCTGCCGTTGCCCACGCTGCTGCTGCGGCGGCTGCTTCTGCTGCTTCGGCTCCTGCTTTCTCAAACTCCGGCCCTTCTCCTCCCTTTTCTCCGGCTTGGCCTTGAGCTCCAGCTTACGCTTTGCTATTGTGGCTGCCTTGGACACAAAGCAGCTGTTCATATCAAGCATCTGCAAGGACATAGACAAAGGAGGATGAGAAGAGTAAAAGAGGAGGCGTGCAGTTTTATTGTCAGGCACTGTACTCAGTTTTGTGGGGGGGGGGCAATAAAAAAAAATCTAGTCAGCAACTGAATGCTAACCTCTAGGTCACTGGCAATGCTATCCACTTCGCTTCCCTCCCCCTCCTCATCCTCATCTTCTTCTTCATCCTCAGAGGGTTCATTATTGTTGGGTTTACTCTGTACTGAAGAAGTGCTGGTTTGAGTCTTCTTTAAAGGAACAGCTGGTCCAGTATCGGTAGATACACAGGCTGTAGCTTTATCACTTTTTTCATTTACGCTCTCACTATTTGAGAATTTAGACTTCACAACAGATTCCTCTACATCATGACCGTCCTAAAAGAAACATAGAAAAAAAACAGTAATGGTTAAAGTAAGGATGGAAGATTGAATGCAGTCACAAAATCCTTGTTCCTAAAGGCCAAGCAGCTCAACAGTGTAGAAAAGGCAATTAATGACCAATGGCTAAACTTGACGGTTCAAAAGAAATGCCACTCACCCCATCTTTATTTTTAACCGCATTCTCTTGCCCTTTCTCTTTTCCCTTACGCTTTCTTTCTTTTTGTTTCTGTCGGGAAACAGAAAAAAAAACATGTTTTGAAATTAGTCGTGTTTGAAAGCAGCCATCTGCTCGGCGCGACGATAAACAAAAAATAAATTCCAATTATCTTTGTCACCAGAGGCAAACCTTTCAAATAATTAGCCAGCTAACAGCTGCTGACATTTGCTGTCACACATTACAATACAAATACCTTCAGGGTTCACACAGTACGTAAAGATCTGTTGAAAATAGAAACCTAACTATGTTAAACGACCTGACTTATCCATAGTTTAGTAAAAGACTTGGTGTCTAGCCAAGTGTTGCAACACAAATTAGACAAGAGGGTTTATCTGATTTTGGGATGATTAATTAAATGTCATTTACGGTCTGGAAAACCTTCAGCTCATGATTAAGAAAATCCTGTTTGCTCAAAAGAATGATTTAAGGAAATAGAAACTGGCTTTAGCCAAACACAGACCCCAGGGATTTCTGTTTTTGACAAAACTACACATAAAGCTACAAAGGCTTCTGTATGAAAAATACAGTGTATCTTAGGACCTTGGATCAAGGTTCTTAATATTTTGTTTAAACCCGTTACACCCACAGCCCAACGCTTAACTGTTTACACAACTGGGAGCCACATCACCACTTCACTGCATGATGACCTTGCCGATGACGCAACAACATCAGAGCTACCATGTCAGCCTGACACTCCCATACACGCCTTTATCTCTACAGCTAAACAAACCTTCAGGTCAAAACTGCCTAACGTCAATCACAGCAGTTACAATACATTACGCAACAGTAAAAGACTATTGCTATCTGATCGCTAAATAAAACGAAGTCTTGGTGCCCAATCATTTACCCTCTCATGCCCCGACAGGACGCAACAGCAGGGTGTGTCACCGTAAGCTGACTGGCAGGCACCATTCCAAAAATGTACATCATAGCTACTGATATTCCAAATAATGGACGCCCAAAAGACTGAGCATAGCTACAAAGGAATGCTAGTGTTGCTGTGAGACAGAGCTTAAACCGAGTGTGTGTGTGACGAAGGCAAAATAGTGTTAGATTTGTGTTCTTTAGTAACATATCTTATTTAAAGTTTCAGAGTTATAATCTGTTTAAGTCCCCACACCCATCCCGTTTCCGTCTGGGTGTTGAGTGCCGTTTTCAAATGAAAGCTCTCCCCTGAGACTTAGGTGCCGAGAGCCATTGGAAAGCATTCCTGGGTGAACAGAAATTATAATATGAGAAGAGTCATTGATCTAGCCAGGAAAATGAACCAGGGAAAGAGTGAATTATCACATGCATGAAGCCTGTCCTCCTGGCTAGACCCCATTATTTAGAGATTGTACTTAAGCTGTGCCATTTTTCAATGATGGGTTGTGTTAGACTGGAGAAGCTTGTAAGACCACAGATCTGTAACCAAGAGTCAAAGAGCTAAACTGTCTTTCACCATCAAATTGTATTAAGACTCTTTCTTTCCTGAACGCAATTGGAAGCAACAGTAGCTAACAGAATTTTAATTAGGAAGAAAAACAGAAGCATTCTTCAATAGCATGACTTACTTGTTTGTTGATTTTACTTTGGGTTTGGCATTTGGGCAGATTTTCACCAAATTCAAATAATAATAATAATAATAATAATAATAATAATAATAATAATAATAATATTAAATTATTTTGCACCCGATTTTTTGACTGAACATACAATTGCCCCATTTTGCCAGTTCACAACTACATGTGTGTGAGAAACAGTCCTTTCCAAAAACTGGTAAACAGAATGTTAAAACACAACATTGTGGAAGAGGAGGGCATTACAATGCAATAGGCTACACAGGTACTCACCAATTTCTTAAGCCTTTTCTTCTCTGCTTTTACTTTAAGTCTTTCTTCCTCCTCTACTAATTCTTTGGCATTTTTTTCTGCCTGCTGAAAAAACACAGTGTAGGAATTTCAATATTTTTGCTCCCCACTTCACTGCAGAACATGTCGGCACCTACAGCCATGGCCATACAACATGCGTGCATGTGTGGATATATGTGTACACACACACACACACAATATAGTGTAGTCATGGGTGGTGAGCGGTTCCCCTGTGTCAATACAGAACTCAGCTCGCTTAAAGCTTTTACCACTCATTTGTGTTAGACTGCTCTCTCAATACAAAGCTAAACAAATCTCACGAATGCAAAGTTCTAGTCAGTCAAACATTTTCAAAAATCTTTTCCTTTCTAGAAGCGCCCCACCCCCCACAATATAAATGTACTGATGGGCATTGTAGGAAAATTTTGAGACTCCCCATGATTGTGATGACGTCACATGTTAAAGTTAAGGTATTCCCATCAATGTTGATCAGACTGTTTCCTCCAAACTCTTGATGCTGCATGATAAAAATATATCACATGTATAACTATATACTAATATAATCAATATGTAATCCAATAAACCTATATCAGTAGTTGCAGCTAAGCTTATGGAAACGCAAGAAACCAGTGTACACTGTAGAAAAAAGCAAACGCAGGAGGCTTAAAAAAGCCAACTTACTCAGCAGAAAATTATTGCCAAATAGAAGTGGTAGAAGACTAATATTTTACAGTGACCCCTGTGTAACCTGAATACAGTAGAAAAGTACAGGAGGCTATACCTCTGCAAACTTGTATGCATAATGGAAAACTACAGAAAGCGATGACGTGTATGCATAGTGGAAAAGTACAGAGTAAAAGACTGATATTTTCTATTGATATTTCCACTATGATGAGATCACCTTAAAACAGAAAATCATTTTGGCGCCAAGAAGGTCAGGTTGACCCACGAGCAGGAAAATCCTTACGGTGCCAAAAAGATCCTTACGTTGCCAAAAAGACCAGATGGCTGGTATTTTTAGAAATGTGTTAAGGGGGGTTGTGGGGCACAATTTGTGTATAAAATGTGTGCAAAACTGACAATCGAGGTTCAATTCGGCTGAATTGATCCGGCTTTGTGCACCTGTGCAATAAAGTCTAAGCTTTCTGAAGAGCTTGCTGCTGTTGTGTCTTTTCCCTCGTGAAATTGTTTTCTACAGATTGGCGATTGGCGTTGAAGTCTATCGGTTCCTAGACACGACAGCATCAGTCTGTGAACTAAGCTTCAGTTACAAGCTAAAACCTAAAAATAAGTTTTAGAACAATCTATGTCTGAGCCTGACTGAGGAACTTTCCCCCACTAACAATCAGCACCACTGTGAAAAAACTAACGAATGCGTCCACTCTGTCTGCAGAAACCACTTACCTCACGCATAATTTGTTGAAGTCCTGTTCTATACGGTGGATGGAGTAGACGAGGACTCCTAGACCTTGGTGGATGATGATCCAGGAAATTCCTTTGGAACCCACAAAATTCTTTTTTATCCTTACAGCCTTCATAATCACTGTCATCATCTGTATATTCTTCCAGTTCTACAAAGCCACCGCCAAAATCGAAGCCTGGACCTGAAATGGATGATTAGACACGTTGAGGAAGAAAGGTCATTTTGAAATCCCACAACCACTTCCTTTTTAGACACCGATATGAAAAGGTCCAAGCCTTAAGACAGGCATATGACTGCATACGTTCCTGTACCATTTGAGCTTTGTCTGCCAACACTTCCAGAAAACATGATTTAAATAGATTCTGCATTTGAACAGGACACTGCAGTTTCCACCAGTGATATAATCCCTTTAAGGTAACATCATAAGGAAGCGTCTGAACAAAGGGAAGTTCAAACACCTTAAAGGTCCAGAAAGCTGAAATCTGTGAATTATTCACTGATATGTTGTTTTAATACTATATTGCATTAAGAAACGTCAGAGAAATATTTTGTAATGCTTTTTTTTAACAAAAAAAAATATAACGGACGGAGTGTAGCACAGTGGGTAAGGAACTGGACTTGTAACCGAAAGGTCGCAGGTTCGATTCCCGGGTAGGACACTGCCGTTGTACCCTTGAGCAAGGTACTTAACCGAAATTGCTTCAGTATATATCCAGCTGTATAAATGGATACAATGTAAAAATGTTGTGTAAGTCGCTCTGGATAAGAGCGTCTGCTAAATGCCTGTAATGTAATGTAATGTAATGTAATGTAATAAAAGCTTGTGCCGAAATTGGCTCACTTTCTCCTTGGCTAAATGCAACTCCATGTTTTCAGTGGGTACAATTCAATGGTTATAATTGGAAAAATACTGAAAAAATATTAAGACAATCAATTGTCACTTCCGGGGAATATCACCACAATTTGAATCTAGTCGCCTGGACCTTTAACATTAAGGCACTATTCACACCCTAAATCTAAAAAATAATTAGCACTTAAATAGAACAGCTGTACAACACATTGTAGTATCTTGAGGGCAACATTGCCTCACTTTACAAAAATCTAAACCAAATGTAAATCATTCGTATTGGACATCCTATTCTAGATTCAATTAAAACTATAACCTTAGCCAAGGAAATACAGAAATGCAGTCAAAATTCATGTTTCCCTAGAGCACATACAAATCTACTAGATACAGGTTGCTAAAAGACTTACCAAAAAAACCATGGTTAAAAGGGTCTAATCCATTATATCTGGAAGCATGTCCACTTATTAAATCCACAAATGTGCCCTAAAGACAGGAAAAATGCGTTTGAACTCTTCAACAGTGCATCAGTTTCATTTATTTTGCATTTACAAGTTTAAGTGCAGATTCTAAGAACATCATTTCATAAAACATACAGTAATATTAGAATCATTCGAAATCACACTTCCAGTTGACATAGTATGGAGTCATACAGAAGGTCTCACGGAATATAGTATATAGACAGCTGGAATCTGCACTGCTGGCATTAAAGGAGTACCATGGTGATTTTCACACTTTCTCGGTTTTATGTGCTATTTGCACAAGAGGCATTGAAGAAACACAATGAGCAAAGTATTAAATATGTCCGTTCTGTATTTTTGGAGAAATGTGCGTTTTAAATTCATCATCCTATTTTCAACCGGTTGAGAAAGTTGTCATTTTTCTACGTCACGAATACAGTAACCACTCCTATTTCCACGCCCCATAAAGAAATCTGACAGGACACACCGTCCTGCTGTTCAGACAATGTAAATATTTGACTAACGTTAGGTTCACTTAAATTAGAGTGCCTTTAGATTATTTCTGGTTATATTCATTTAGCTAGCTAGCTAACGTTAGCTAGCTAGGAGGTTTGCTTTCATAAGGCAATGCTATCGATAACGTTAGCTTGCTAGTTTGCTTTTATGAGGACGTTATAGTTGTGCTTTCATCTTAACTTGGCTAGCTAGATAGCAAAAATTATAACTGGATATAAGTCAACGTTCTTACCTTAGCTATCTATCGATACTTGATATACTACTAAGCTAGCTAGCTTGTGAAAATTCAGTCTCCCAAAGAGAGCGCATATCATGGGGGTAGCTATGGTAACCGGGCACGGTCTGTCAATCATAGCTAACTGACAGTTCTCATTACCACGCCCAGACGGTTCGGGTGAATTTTTATAGTGGGAAATTTAGGCTTAGAAAAATACGTTTTAAAGTATATTGAAATGACTGAAGAATAAAAAAATTATGCACATTTGTTTTGTTGTTGCCTGAAGACAACTGGGAAGTGTCACGTTCAACCACCATGGTACTCCTTTAAGTACTGCTGAAAGTTAAATTATCAATACTTACATGGACTTGCATGAGCTGACGTTCCTGATGTAGCTGGAACATAACTGAAAAATTAAGGAGAAAAAAAGATGCTTAAGATGCATGTCTGCCGACTACCTAGTCTAAACTGTTTACCGAACAGCTGCCTGTTACAGATGCCAGGAATTCAAAAGTGAAACTTATGGTTTTTCCAGGTACTGCAGGCTTATATCAATGAAGCCCCAGTTCATGAGTTTTGGAAACCACGGAGTTGTCGCTTATTATAATATATATATATATATAATAAAAGCATACGATACGCAATTTACCAATTGCGCCTTTTACTACCTCTCAGCAAAATCATACTGCGAAGAAAGTCGACTGATACACATACAGTCGGCGGGGTGCGGTAATGATTTTCTGTACGCCATGAACTTTGCATATGGTGAGCAGCTAGCAGCTAGTTTGATAGATATTTCGAGAATGAACTTCCTGGTAGCCACCTAGTTCACAAATTGTTGTATGCCCAAAAATCGGGGTCACCGCGTGAATAAATGAGATTTACTGGCGAATCTGCGTGTGCAAAGCCAGTCACTTAGCTATTTAACATTACATATTACAGTACAAAGACCACTGAATCGGTACAAAAACAAAATAATATTGGACATCACGAGCTAATTAACGTCAGCTAGCTTGCAGCCAAGAGAATAGCTGAAATCAAGCAAACACTGACATTTTAGCATCATAGAAGTATTCGGTTTCATACTGCGAAAGCGGGTATATACTTACCCAGCTAAAACAAATTAAAGAACAGTTATCGATACGTGTCTTTTAGCTACAGAAAAAGAGTTTGGAATTCAATAATGTACAGCCTTACCCGATTCCCACTCCCTTCTGTTAGACATCTGTCCTCTGGTCCTTATACCGTTAACTTAAGAAGACCTATTTTCAATAATCTTAAATAATAAAACACAGTTCACTTCAATCGCGCAGTTTCAACCGCAGCTACTAATTTGCTTTCACTACTTCCTCTATGACCTGACCGCACAAAACACGCATGCGTGAACACTCATTTTTGCGTAAAATGTCACAGACAAGTTAAACCCAAACCACAGCACTAGTATACATTATTGGAATCTAAAGCGGGCATGGTGCGAACTAACTTTAGAATAATAAACCGATTTTAGAACTCTACCAGAAGTCAATAACTATGCATAGGACGTAAACAATAATAAACAACAATAATAAACATGGCAAACCAGCTTATGTGTAGAAAACAAACTGTATCAACGAAGAAAAAAGTTAAATGCACTGATACCCTGCCTATGATATAATCCGGGGTCATTCAAGGAAAGAAACACGCCGTAAATGATGACGCGTCGTCCTCAAATGTGCTAACCAAAATCTTACCGCACGTCGACTTTCTGAAGTTACAGTCTTATCCGCAGTTCGCGGAAACCGCGTATTTACGTTTCCTTCTTAAATTATGTTAATGCATTTTGCCCCTGTAAATGTTCTAAATGCCGCGAGCTTCATAATGCGATTTGTAGAATGTACCGCCACTTTATTTGTCTACACTCGTCTGGTAACCAGTAGGCCAGCGATCGGAAATGTAGAATTTAGCGTTTCTTTGTTTTTTTTTGTTTTTTTGTTTTTTTTACACGAAATTAGCTTTAAACTAACACAAATATTGCTCAGACATTAAATGCACTTTAACCATTTAGGGCTATCCAATTCAAGGTCGTTGTAACTACAGCACATTCCTAGTGTGCTTGTCTAAATAACTACCATATTTTTTTGAGTCAAATTCTGTATTGCATTCAACATTGATGCAATCCTGCAAAATTAGCCTACTTACGTATTTGAAGTTGTTGGTTCATAGCTTCGGAAATCTCAAGTGAAAATCATCAAGTGAAAGCGAAGAGCCTGTCTTGTCCAGTTCTTTTCCACATGGGATCAGACAAAGCATGACCAAGTAATCGGATGGCGGGTCAAATCCTCTCAATTTCTGTAGGACGGCATACTTATGCTAAATAGATGGGCTGGACTTTTCATTGGGTGCTTTTCCAGTTTTTCTGTTAATTCCAGTAAGCACTGTCTTTTCTTTCCACATTTGTTCCAAAACTTTTGGAATCAGACTCCATCAGGCTACATCTAACATCCATGGGTACATTACAATAAATATTACAGTCTAAATTTTAATCAGAGGCATGCATTAGGATGGAAAAACGCTTCAAGTACCCCCCCCCCCCCCCCAAAAAAAATAAATAAATAAAAATAAAATAAAATAAATAAATGAATTACATAAGCATACACGTGTACACACACAGCGCCATCGTGGCGCAGCTTCACACACGCACATACATTCATATTTCTATTATCACATGATCAGGCATATACAATGCCTGTATCTGCACCAGTTTTAATTTGGCGATATACAAAAATATTTATATGGGAATTAAGTGGTTTAAGCAAGACAAACCTTTGATGGGTGAAAAGAAAGGTAAAACAGACTTTTTTTTCAAGTTATGAAAACAAAAGGGGTATTCCTGGCTTAGTTGTATGTTATTGCATTTTATTATTTACACAGCTCAAAATATGCAGCTAATCAGCTTGGTGCATGATGAAATGGGAGTGTCCGTGTATGGCCTAGTGACTGAGGTTGCAGGTTTGTAGTTCTCAGGTGGGGTGCTGCTACTGAGCAATGTGCTTAACCTGAATCATTTCACTAAGTATATCCAGTTGCATAAATGGATTGTATGTAAGAGTGTCAGTTATAAGTTGCTCTGGATAAGAGCATCTGCCAACTGCCTATGTTATGCTTACCAGTTCAGTTATTATGTATGTATGTATGTTGATATTATTTTTAGCTGTCTAACACCAAATTTGAAATGTTTTTTCTTGGCATTATGACTTTTTTTAAACAGCATTCAATCTGTGTATTAACCAGGCAGGTTCCTTATGTTCAATTTCAATCTTGTGTTATTTATTTATTTATTTATTTATTTTTTAACTGAATGGTTCAACTTAGGACCCCATAGAAAAGCAGACAGAATCAGGTTTTTATGGGTTTGTATGGTGATCGGACCGAGGGACTGTTTGCATAAATTGTTAAAGACAGAATATGAAGCAGAAGATTTAGTTTAGAAAGATTACATTGTCAGAAATGACAAGAAAGAACCAAAGAAAAATAGCCTTCAAAAGCAGACTGAGACAGGGGGCCTTGCAACAGAATCTAGACTCGGAACACAGCATCTGGAACGGCAACAGAAGGTTGACTGTGAAACTATCAGCTTTAGAAACTGCACAAACAAGACCTGGTCAAAAACCTAGTATATGGCTGGACCGGCCGACCAATGGTGTAACTTCATAACTCGGCCGACCAATGGTGTGACTTCATCACTCAGTCACAGACATTCGCGTTTATAGGGCTGGCCTCGCTGTTGCAGTCCAGCCAAAAACTAAACACAAAGTAAAATAAATGGGGGTGAGGACTACTATCAACAGATGCGTAGGTTAGAGGTGAATGATGGTGTGGTTGAAGGATGTCAGCTAATGGAAAGGTTGATACTATAGCTAGCTAGTATCCCCTGTTCCTTCACTTCTTTCTCTGTTCTTCCATGGTTCTCTGTTGTGCAATAAATCCATCATTTCAAGATAATCTTAACAAAAAAAAAAACAAAACAAAACAGATACCATTGTGATCAGTTATCCCAGATAGCAAAACTTGTTTTTTTTTTTTTTTTACATTTAAGGGAAATTGTGAAAACAAGTAATGTTGATGTGTGGTTCATCCTTCCAAACAAATCTGTAAAACATGATTTTATGAAGGAAAAAAAGAAAGGGAAAAATAAAAAGCCAAAGAAATAAAAATTTTGAGCATCCAAACACCTTTCAGTTAGGCTCTATAAATGTGTACAGACCAAGGTACAGACACTGAGCCTCATTCACAAAACTTTTTTAAAAATTATTCTTAATTTTGTTCTTTAAAACAATATGAGATTCATGACACATGTGCAGACGTTTGTTTTTGTGCATATTCCAACGCTGTTCTTGGCAACGTTATTACACGCAGTTTACGATCAAACGTGATGTACACATGTTTCGTGAATGAGGCCCATTGTGTTGATTCCTTCTGAAAGCTGTGGCTACTCCAAACCAGCAGATGTCACAAATATTGTTATGTCCCGTTGTAATATTCAATGTCCCGTTGTATTTTTGAATCTCCCGCGCTAGTTTCCGGGCTTTTACTGGCATCCTTAGCAACCTTGCCTAGATACGAACTGCGAGTCGAAAGCGCAGGCGCTTGTTTTTACAGAGCCACAACATGGAGACTGTTGAAGTACAAGATGAGGAGGCTGTCATTAGAGTAAGTTTAAATAACGATGCAATATATCAGTTAGCATTTAAAGAAGAACAGAAGCTTTAAACTTGTATAGTGCAATCAGTCTGTCGGTCTATTTGGCAATTAACGTGGGCCAGATAGACAGCTTCCTGCTAGCTAATGCTGCTATAATAGCTATACATTGTCCGCATACTGTAGATGTCGAGTTAGCTAGCCAACGTTAGCTTGGCTACAACAATAAGTTAGACTACCTGGTTAATTACATGTGGGTATACACCTAAAGTTAACGTTATAAAAGCATAGCTAATAATGCAACATGCATTCAAATTGACTTGCCAGATGTCAAGTGGCTGCTGTCAAAACACGGCTTAAATCGTCATAGATATTTGGCTAGTAAACTAGGATAGCTAAATTTTCAGGTGACATTCACTTGGGGGAAGAAAAAAGTATAACCGAATGTTAAAACACAGCAGTCCGTTTTAAACGCCTGCATGTCTGTGGCTGTTGGTGTTAACGTTATGTAATTGCGACTAAAGCAATACATACTGCACACAATTGTTCATTATATAGCTAGCGTTCCGCTAAGTTACTCCATTATGATAGCTAATTTACTAGATAACTGTAGAAGACTACAGCTGAATTGCGTTAATTCAGTATGACTTTAGCTATTGATAACATGGTGTAACGTCAGTAAGCCAGCTGAATGGCATTGCACGAGACGTTACGTGTCACGACTATGAGCCTGCTATCTTGTCTCTTGTGCATCCACAGCCAATCGTCACAACACCACCCATCTCCCGACAGAGCAGAGCAGACGAGCTACGGAGCGTGAGCAGTAGCCCTGGGAGCGGAACTCACATCTCCTCCAGCACCAGCGCCGTTTCTCTGGGGGAGGCAATCGCGCACCGGGCCAAACAGGTACGTGTGTGTCACACAAGCATGCTCCTCTCTGTCATATGATTTTGTATTTTTTATTCACAAATTGTTTTTTTATTCATCTTGAAGGTTTCATGTCACGCTAAGCAACTTTTCTCCAAGTGAGATGGCCCTCTGTGTAATTTATGCACACCACCAACACTACTAAACAGTATAAAAACCAATATCCTAAACATTCTGGTATGTGCAAAGATATACCCACTGCCCTGAGACAGTAAAAGTGCCCTTTAGGCTGCAGCAATGTTTTTTCTTTTGTGATCACACTCCAACTCCCCCACCGCTTGTACACAAAAAAGGCTCCACCAGATTTTCAGCATATGCACACTGTGCAGTGCCCTGTTAATATTGATTTACCAAACCTCTACCGGGCCTTTTAAAAAAACTTTTGACAAAGAAAAGGTGTAGATTGTTTTACACATACATTGTTAAGTGCTTTGCAGATGTATGATCCTGAATTGTGTATTGTTATTTCTAATTTTTGAAGTAGCGTATGTTCTTCTGGTGTGGCCAACAAATAATTTTCACAGAAGTGGACAATAAATGCCACTCTATTCTATTCTGACCACATATTGTCTTTGTATTTCTACTCAGGGATGAGGCCATCTTGCTGTTTTAACTTGGTTTGTTTTGTTAGCTTGCATTTTGGGATTTTGAGCAAAATGCCTGATGGCTTTAAACTTCCAAAATCTTTGGTAGAAAATGGAATTATCAGGGATAATTCAGTCAAATTTGGAAGCAGTGAATCAAAGACAAAGTTGACAGCACTGACATATAGTCCAATGCGGACATAGGCACCTTTCGGATGTGTATGATGATGGTGTGGTTGCAAGCATGATTAAGGCAAAGTGACACCAGTCCAGCACACCCGGCTGTGAGAAGCTATTGTACTGCATCCAAATCTAGTCCTACCACCTTGCCTGGTCATATATGCACCTCATATATGTCATATATTGCCTGGTCATGTATGCATGTGTCCATGATGCCCCGAAGCTGTAGAATAAAATATGAATTGAGGTTTAGAGGAATATTAGGCCCTCAAATGTCTGTTCATGTTGTGGCAGGGGGTGGAGTCATGGGGGCAGCTGCCTATGGAAGAGGATGCGAGTCAGCTGACCATGGCTTCAGTGAGCAGATTGGGCCAGACATCATCCTGGCCAGAAGAGGTCCACATCCACCATGACCCAATCCAAGAGAGGCTGGTCACTGTTGCTGAAGACGCCACAGTACAACGACATGAAGGAAGAACCTGCTCTTTCACGCTTGGTACTGATTCTAAACTAACCACATATTTTCTGTTTAGTTTAGGAAAATTTCAGAACAGTCAGTTATTTAAAGGGTGTTGGAAAATAATTTTACCCAGTTTACAGATCAAATCAAAATGTATTTTCATAGCACATTTCACAAACAACTGTCACATGAATGAATTAATTAAATTAATATTTGTTTGAAATAAAAGTGAGGACATCTGAATTGAATGGCGTCTGAGAGACTGAAGTCTGCCATTTGGTTCCAGAATTTCAGGATAGCCGTCTTTCGCCCGCTCTGCCTTTATTGCCTGACAAATCTGGAAAACTGCACAGCCTTGCAGAAGACACCCTTTTTCATCAGACTGATTTAGAGTTTGTCGCTCTCAGGTAGGTTGCTTTTTTTTTTTTTTTTTGATTTGATAAAAATCCATATATGTGATTTAATTCTTAGACAATTACACAGGTCTACCTGTGAAAAATGATGGCTTTTAGTCATAAAAAACGGACTGTACAACATATTTATGTAAATTGCTTTCCATTTGAATATTTAAACAGTAACACAAAATTTAGTATCCTGTTCATTCAATTTCATGCATGAACAGGATATAAATATTTGACCTTGATGTGATGCTAGCGCTTTATTTGTCTTGCTGTTTCTTTAGGGGATCTCCAGATATTTCTGTTGCGTCAGAAAGGTTTCCCATGCCACACCAGGTCAGCGATGCCTCTCAAATTTGCTCCTCCAAGGTGTCCAAAGACCTGCCTGCTGACCAGTCTGTGCTGCTTCAGGAACATTTGGGTCTTACAGTGGCTTCGGTGGAAGAGGTCAGCTGCTGCTCCCTCTCTCAGCACACTCTGTCCCCTTTCTCTGAAGATGGGGGACAGGATGTAGAGCACATTCATGGGATCCTGGAGGAAATGCAGGTGGAAAGGGAACCATGCTATGGAGTGGCAGACCAACGCACCGATAATTCTGATGGGAAGGATCAAATCTCTCTCGCCACTAGGCCCCAAGAGAAACCCATGAAGAAAATGTCCCAAGTCAGCAGCTCCTTTCGAAGTGGAGACATCACTGTGCCTCTATTACGTGAGCTCCCCCAAAGGAACGCTAACTTGTCAAGCAGCAGCAGTGTGGTGTCCTCTGCCTCTGCGACCTCCATGAACAAGGGGTCTTCCTCAAGAGGTTCCACTGGTTATAAAGCAATCAAGCCAGAAGCAGCTCCATCTCCCAGATTGAAAGAAGTGACTGAACAGAAAACATCAGAGCTGGAGGAAGTGGTTGGACTAAAACTGGATCACTCCAGAAGCTCTTTAGAATGGGAACCCTCAGCTGAGCAAAGAGAAGGACCACTGGGGGTAGCCTCTTGCTCATCTCTGACACAGGTGAAAACATCCAGGGGTACAGCAGCTTTAGACACGTCTGGGAGGTCCGAGGTATCCAACATCACCACTCGGGCTTCCCGCACCCAGCAAGATGATGATTCTGATGCACTCCGTGAGCAGCTTTGTGCTGAAATTGAGAGGGCTCGTCAGTCTGAGTCTAGGCCCAAAGCCCAAGAGGTTGATAGTCCCCAAGCACCTGGTCAGCCCAAGCCCCCGAGCAGTCAGTCAGCCACCCCAAACACATGTTCCTTAGGAACACACAGTGGAAGGGGTAGTACCATCATAGAGGTATCCACAGACTTTGACAAGACCGAGGGACGGTTGTCACCAGGTTTCAGCTTTGAAAGAGGGCATACAGAGAGAGAGCTCTCATCCTCCGGGAATCAGATGGCCGTGGATGGATCTTTCCTGGGGACCT